>NW_026917949.1:0-13981 GCF_032062105.1 Saccostrea cuccullata | reverse complement strand
TAGTGTCGTTTCATGCTTCCTTGAAAACAAACTTGGAAACAAATTCCTGTTTCCGGACTTCAACCAGAGAAAACTTCTGTGTATTTCGTGGAAAAAAGAGCTGATGTGGGAGAGGAAATTCAAGCATCCTGTGACATGGATTGTGGAAGTTGAAAACAAGTTCCTGGTCCTCCTGAGTAATGGCGAGATATATCAGTTGAATACTTTGGGAAAGTTGATTGGGAAGATCGGAGAGACAGGACTGGCGGATGTGGGTTGGATGTCCTATCACGTGACCTCGTCACGTCTCCTCTTAGCAGGGCGTGATGGGAAGATTGAGTTAGTGAAACTAGACAGAGATACTTACTCTGACTTGTTTGATTCTTAGTCCTGCAATAAACTAGAACTAAAGAGAGAGCAGTTAGCAGACCAGATAGATTCAAAAACATAAATTAGTATGTAAAACAGGCGCTTGTTTTGACGATCTGTTCACCGTTTATTCCATAGCAAAGGTGGTTGTACACAGGATTTTACTTTCACAGAATCCAACTCCCAAGTTAGTCGGAGTTCAACGTAAAAGATCCAAGAAGTGTAAAACAAAACAAATTAACTGATAAATGATAGTATGTTTACCAAATGCAAGGGTAGTATGATGACCATCAAATTATTTAGTCAGTGCCCAAAGTGGATCTCTTTGCTTGTCCGTATTTAACCCCTTTTGTCTTTATCGCCATTCTGAGGAGACAACAACAGAAATCCAATTTCATTCCCTCTCCCATTGGCCTCTTGTTCTTTGAAGAACATTTAATGTATGAGGATAAGGCAATTTTGTCTTTTAATTTATTGTTGACAACTCCACCTGACCATTAAAACTATGAATAAAATACGTTTTCTTTTTTATATAACTAATTTTTTTTTGAATAATTCTTTTTCCAGTTCCAACCTTTAATTACAATATTTACACTGAATATTTATCATATGTGTATAAGTGAAGCGGAATATATTGTAAACCTACAGATATGATGAATCTCCCACCTCGGCACCTCCTTATCCGCGTATTTTACGATAATCAACAATAGGGCCCTGTCCTACAAACTTAACCCCTAAACAGAGGGCTTTAAGAAATGAGCCTTTCTTTGTTTGCCTTATTCCCAGGAGCAGAGAGGAAGATTTTCAAAGAATAAATGCATTTTCACTCAAACACACAAACAACTGACCCAACGGCCATGAAATTTAAAAATTTGGAGCAAGCATCCTTGCTTGTCATAAATATTCAGTTAGATTAATTGCTTAATATGCAGGAGCAGAACAGAATGATTTCCAGAAATAATGCATTTTCACTGTAATAATAAATACCACCACTTTTACATCAGCTGTCACGACTCTTAAGCCATTTGTGGTGCAGAGGGGGGACTATCCACAATTACCTGTATTCCACACAAGGAAATTGACGTTATAGTTTAAAAGTAAATCAACACCAAAAGTACCTCATGCTAGTTATGTTCACAGTTAACACTACATTTTGAAGGTCTAAAATTGAGTTGTTTAAGCTTCAAAATCATGCAATATCTTTAAGCACAATTCTCTTTTTAAAAAAGAACAGTTGTATGAAAAAAGACACAGTAAATGAATATACCTGATTTATTTATAATGATTATACATAATGATCCATCAGTAAAATGGTACAGGAATTTTGCTGACACAATACAAAGGTCAGGAGCACTTGACATTTCATAGATATACAGAAAAAAGATAAAGTATAAATGTAAAAAATGTCAACAAATAAGTGTTAAATACACAATGAAATTTAACCATCACTCCATATTAATAAATCATGCAATTTGCAAAAAAATTAATCTAAACACTACCCTGTTATATTGACTTGAAAACTTATTATGATATTGAATTTAACATTTTAAACTGCTCAAAACAGAGAGAGAAGGGAAATAAAATATTTCTGAAATTCAATGTGTCCTTTAAAAATAAGATTAATTTCCCATCTAGTGAGCATTTTTGTATATGAGTAATATATGTATATCTTTTCAATAGAACTTGGAGAAGATGAATTCAAAATTGAAACATTTTTATTTCTTGAATTGAATGGACATGAGAGTATCTGAAATTGATAAGAGTAGAAACAAAAATTAGACAACAAGCAAAGAATTGACAAACATCCCAAAGTTTGTACATCTTGTACAACATTTTATAGCTGTACTATAACCACGGTGAGAAGTGAAGGCTATTAAACAAATAAATTCTGATAGCTACTGTACATGCTGTAGATCACTTAATTTCCATGACATCTCATTTTTATTAGAGATAGGTAAATATACCAGGTAAGTGTGTTTAAATTGTCAGGAATCACTGAATATATCCATTGCTTATAAAAATATATGTAAGAATAAAATTTTCCCGAGCAGACCATATTGCATAATTACACAAAAATAACATCCTCTCGAATCGAAAGTGATTTAAAGTATTTAAATCTTTTATGAGGAGATGCTTTCTATTCCCATAGATTTCACTCCCTGGTGTAAGCAGGGGACCACCAATCCTTAAGTCTCTCATTATAGGTTCATAAAACAACACAGGCAAATGAATAACAACAGTAACCTCTAAATAAAATAATGATAAAAGTGTAAGTAAGTGTAACACCCCACAATAACAAATTAATCATGTTAATAGAGACTAAAAGTATTAAAATAGTAACCCCTAAACATGTCAAAAACCTCTTAATGTTAACTCAATGTACACTGTAGTCACAGATTTATAGAGATGTCATTTCTACTGAACCTTTTTCAAACAGTAAACACTGAAATTATTTTATTAATTTCACAATACAGAGCAGTGATACTAGTATACTGGTATATAATAAAACTCCAGTACATTTCATTGACCAGCCCTAAGCATTGTAACCCCCCACCCCTCTTTCAAACCTTAGTTTCTTGCCTATACTAGTAAATTGATTAAAATTTAAAATCAATCTTAATTCAAACAAACCAAATCTATTCAAACCTTAAATTCTTTTTTTTTTTTTTTTTTACAAGTTCACTTGTTTTGTTTTTTTTTTCTTTACAAAGGACATTTACAAACAAATGAATACACTTACTGCCAATTTATATTCCGGCCAAATTATTATGATTTTGGAGGGGGAATCTTTGCTTTTCAATATACAGTAAAAAAAAAATCCTATCGTGATACGTATATGTGTACATAACTGTGTTCAGGTCTTTGATCTTGACTAACAAGCAGGTTCTAAAGCTTGTTCATGTTGTACAAACATAGGTATATGTTTTCAAATTATACATTTACAACTTCTCTAACAAGAAACTACATGTATAACTAAAAGTCTTCACAAGTTTGCTTGGGGGTTCAGGAAAAGAATTCTACCATTTAAAGCTGTATAACTCCATAAAACAGTAAAAAGGTTTAAAGCTGCTGCTTCTTTCATTAGAATATTATCCTAAGTTGTCATTCTGTAACTGCCATAATAATATTTCACACCAGAACTGTTTTTTCAAACATTTACTTCTTTCTTTGGTGATTCCCAGATCATGAATTTTTCCTCCTCTCAGAATTAAGAACTTTGAGAAACTCCATAAATGTCAATGAATGTTGCAGAACAAGTGCAACATGTATTGACAATATCACAAATTTCACAATTATCAGGGTTAAAAAGGTTAATATAAAACTCACTGTCAATGCAGTCCAAACACTCACTGTCCCATCAGTTCAAAAAGTCACAGTTTATAAATACACGAAGGAAAAATCTCCTCCATTACTCACTAGAGCTAAAGATAATTTATCTACACAACAGTAGAAAACACCACTCTTCTGACGTACTCCTGAAATCTGTGTGGGTTAAGCTGGGAAAAGTAGAAATTTCCATTCAGTATTACAAGTAGTATCCTTGAAATTATTTGGTTATCTTGTACGGGCCATTGTGATAATTAACACAAGCCAAACAGACAAATTGTTCACACTAGATAAAGGACATGAGCCAAGCGCCATTAGCTGACACACTAGGCTGGCATTCCAGAGGCCCGGGTCCTAGGAGAACTGATGCCATCATCTCACGGGTCAGTTCAGGTGATCTTACTCCACTTGAGGAACGACAGGACATCTTTGACAGGTACGTTACAGGTGTGAGCCTTCAGTCGTAGATTTCTGTCGTCCGTCAATAACACCACTTCTCTGTACAACCTCACGGGGGCATCTGAAAATGAAAGTCAATTATCATCATTCTGGCAATTTTAATGCACATTGCTACTCCAAACTATTTTAAAGCATTCTTTGCTAGTCAAATATCTATGCAACTATTCGTATCAAAAGATATTAAACAAAAAAAAGCAAAATACAAGTAAAATATTTTATGAACATCTTTTCCAATGACTATTTTATAAATCATGGATACACTGTAGTCTCCACTTTAATTTTGATACAATCAGACTCGAGATATTCATGCTCATCTCTGCCATGAGAAATGATCTATTTTCTATTAACCCTTTGTGTGCGGGAACCCAATATATTGGGTCTGACGTCACAAACGCTACCGTGCGGGAACCCAATATATTGGGTCTGAGTGTGGAATTTGCGCTTCGTCACATAAAACGTAGTATAAAACGTATAAATGAGTTGTGAGTTATTAAGAATCTATCAATATGTATCATAAAACTACAAAACATTGAAAAATAGGTAATTAAGATGTGAAAATATGCGAATTATTTGTGAAATTGTGATTTAAAGTGAAGGTGTTTGGCGTTTGTTACGATGAAAGTCAGTCCGCTATTTTTGGAAACAGGGAAAAAACGCGCATGTAATAAATATCTACTAACTTGCCCTAATATAAAGGAAAATAAAGAAATAAATCCAAAAAATAGTTAAATATCAATAATTCTAATAAATTTGTGTTAGTAGACATAAAATTACTTAGAAATTGTCGATATTTTAGCAGAAAAACTCTGGTTAACTTGACTTGACCTTAACCTTGCGAAGTTCTTGCTGTTAAAACGAAAGTAGGGTGCACATGCTACTGAACTTGAGTCTGAAGCATATCGAGAGCTTATATGGTCGGCAAAGTTTTATATTTTGGACATACGGTGGTAATTATTTGTTTATATGGTGTTTTGTAAGTAGACATACATTACATCGTCTAAATGAAAACAATAAATTAATGCGCGAGATTGAACCGGCAAGTCACAGACGTTTTTCTTTTCCTCAGTGGCTGTGCACGTTGTTTACATACGTAAATCAAGCTTTGCTTTGAAATAAAGGTTTGCAAAAAATAATTTGAAGCATCTTGTTAATTAAAAGCATTTGTTTTTTTATGATAAACAAATATATAAGTAAACATTTTTTTTTAATCTAAAGACCCATTTCAAAAATGTTGAAAGATAAAAAAGGTTCCACCTAATAAAAGTAATAAATGTGAAGGACCTTGAACATTGTAGAAAATTATCCAATGAGTTATTGCATTAATAAGTAAATGCAAAAAAGATATATAGAGAATATATATCCATTAACATATTTTTGTGATCAAGCAAAATTAATTCATGATACAGGTATTTGAAATATACACAATATGAATTTTATAATTGACAATCATTGAGTCAATTAAGTGGCCCTAATTACACCTAAAAATTCTGGTTTAAAGCTGCTTGATGTTCCATCTATTTGGGAAAACTTTCAAATGTTTTTTTATAACAGTGTATGTCAGATATATTGTAAATTTTTTTAGCACAATTAAAAATTAAAAATAAACTTGATATTTTCTATAAAGTGTCTTCAAATGTAAGCTAGTTATCAGAAAAGATGCATTGATGCATTTGATCATGTGCATATAGGCCTACATGAAAATGGTAAAAAGTGATGAAAAAATTTTGAAGTTCTAATTTTCCCTGAAATGACTGTCATTTGTGTAAACTGTGGTCTTTGTTTTATTTCAGTAAGTAATAAAATACCATTGTTATTTCCTTGACGAGTATTATATAGACTCTATTAATTTCAAAACCAATATATGTTCCGGGATCTTTGGTATCTTAGAGTTAGATTTCTTCAAGGCATTTACATACTCTAGTTTGCATGGGACCTAATTAGTAAGTGAAAATAATTGGTACTACATGTATCAGTATATTTTTTTTTAAACCAAGTTTAAGAACATGTATCAGGGAGACATTTTCTTTTTCTTTAAAATAGACTTTTGCCAGAATAAAGCATATGAAATTGCACATTTCCTCCACTTTTTTTTCTATTTTATTAAAAACCAAAAACAGCGAGACTGCCCCAACCTATACATGCACACATAAAATTATAAAATTCACTGGTTAAATATATGGTAACTCTACAGTCTAAAATTAAGATGAATTGTCATTTTTGTAGGCATAAGAAGGAGATCAGAGTCTTTAGAATGAGTAATTTGTAAATTGTACGGACTTGCATGTACATCTGTTCAATAAATTACAATAAAGACTGGGTAATACAGCAAAACTCATTTAGTATGAACACAAATATTGCGAATTTACGGATATAGCGAAGTCAATTTGGATACCCAGCTAAAAAAAATTAATTGATTTCTTATACTTTTATAACGAATTACAGATATAGTGAAGTAATTTCATAGGTCCCAGTGACTTCGTTATAACCGAGTTTTACTGTAGGAATTGTACTTCTCAAACTCAAAAGTACACATTGTACATGTTTTTACCTGTTAATATGTAATATATCCTCTAGTTTACAAATTTATAAGGCCCAAGAAGCTTCTACATTCCATCCCTTCTAGATATGTAACAGTAAGATAGGTACATTTGATATAAGAGATAATCATATATGCCTGAATGAATACAGTAAAAAAGCTAAGATTGACTGTGATAATTTTTTTTTATGATGGTCAAAATTTTTTTTTCAAAAATGCAAATTCCTGTACAATTACTTATCAACAAAGATTACATTTTGGTCTCCAAAGATATGTTTATTTTTAAATATGAAAATGTGAATAGTTACTAAGAATACAAAGAAATCCCATCATGGAAATGAAATATAAATTTCTTTACTAGTATTAGGAATAATATTTAATTTAGAAGTAAAAATTCAGGCACATTCAAAACTTGTGTAATAGGAAAGGAGAAAATGTATGGTAACTATGGTTGGACCAGGAATTGAACTCAGGAACCCTGCTTCACTAGTCAGGTGCTCTACCGAATGAGCTACCCAGGTTGATACCCATAGCACAACCATTACATATCCCTCCTTAAAGTTATCTTTATCCTTGCAGACACAGCCTAAATTCTTATTAGCCCCTGACAGGACTTTCACTTGCAAATCCAGAGGGGTCAATAGCATCAAATCTGTAACAAGGAAGGAGAAAATGCAGGGCTGGACCATGAATCTAAGAAGGGGCCCCTGCATCACTGGTCAGATGCTCTACTGACTGAGCTTACTTGGCCTATATCCATGACCCATACCATTAGACTTGCATAAACTTAAAAGTGTTTCATAATATATTGATTGATATTACGGTACATATCTGTCAACCATCATTAACTAAAATCAATTGAAAAAAATAAAAACTGTTATTCACCAGTGACCACATTGAACGATGTAATTTTTGAAAACGTTATAATTGACTGTTAAAGGTGCTTAAATTTCTAAAATTTGAAATACTAGTTTTCCTGCTGGCAATTATTGTTGCCAGCTAGGAATAAAACTTCTAAAATAAAGCCACATTTCTTACAGAGTGAGAAGTACTGTGGGAGGAAAGTTGATGAATATGTTAACTTTACAAATAACACGGAGAAATGCATTTTCTTCAATAAAAGCAAAATAAAAAAAAAAGATCTGAGAATTACTAGAGTATATTTAGGGCTGTTAGATACCAGTCATTAGAAAATAAGACCTCTATAACTTAGTGTTAATGTTATTTTATTTTTTTTTTAATTTATTTAACATATTGACTGCTTTAATTTGAAAATGAATACTAGTAACAGCAATTAGTTCATTGTTGTGCCAATTTGCTCCAAGATTTCCCAACCTCGAAAACTGCATATTCTTTGAGGATCATACTTTCTTATATGATTGCCAATATTTCTTAAAATAATCACTGGTTTTATATTTACAGGCTAATTGAATCTTTAATTTATACTCTTTCTATATAGTTAAAATCTGAAAAAAATCCATTAACTTAAATCCAGAATTCACTTAAACCTACATGAATATATCCCTTACTCAGATAAGTATACAATGACTTTTTACAACATAACGGTATATATAACATTGACTTTATCATTGAGTTATTGTTTAAATTAATTTTTTTTTTTACATAATATTAAACTAAAATTGAATTTCTAAAGCAATTGATTTATTTTTTTTTTCATCAAAGTGCAATATTTCCCCTGAAAAATATAGTTAAAATGCTAAAAATTCATTTTAAAATATTTTTTTTGAAAATTTGGTTTCCACGGCAACATAAGATATTAGATTTTTTTTTAAAAATAGTATAGATTAAAAAACGCAACATTTGCTACATATTTGCCAAATTTCAAGCAAATTGGTTGTCAACAATTTTAGATATTTGCATTTTAGTACACCATTGTGATAATTTTGTTGATATTACAAAACAACTCAGTCCTGAGGTTACAGCGCACGCAAAACAAGTCAGCACACAAAGGGTTAATACAGAAACTTAGGGCAAACATCTGAAACATCATAAAATTTTGCAAAGCAATGTGTCAAAAAACATAATACATTGTGTGCATGTGCTTAAAATATAAATTGAATGACTTACATCAAACACTAAAACATATGTTTAAAGCTAGAAAAATGTTAAGGGGGCTCTCTACAACGTCACAACATGGTGTACTTCCGTAAAAACGCCATTTTGATCCCAAATGATCAGATTCAAATTCACTTAACACCGATAAATCACTGAGTATAACACAACATGCGATATTGTGGATGGAATGTGCATTATATCACATCAATTAATACAGTGCATTGCCCAATACGTATACTTTCTTTAAAAATGAACTGTTTGTCAATTTATTCAATTTCTACTTATTTAATTGTTAAATAATACATTTACAAACTTATTAAATTAAGATTTTTAGATGAGAACAAATGATATAAAACATGGCTTGTCCATATGCTAATTCATCATTACGTGTCAAAACACCATACACTCAGAAATTTATTTCTCCAATAAGCATATATGCTTTTCAGCAAAATATATCCCCCCAAAATGCAAATTTGATAAGATAAGACATATGTATTATCTTCCCATCGACTAGAGGATACTCTGTTCTCGATTTGTATACACCCGAATGAATGGTTATACCCGGTGAAATTTCGCATGACCCAAACGTTTGATCAAGATTGTCAGCTGTTCAGCTGTTTACAAGTATGGGAAATGTGCAGGTTTTAGACGAAGTGTGCATTTGGTTATAGGAATTTCTTTTATCTCTTTTGGCCATTTACCATCTTAACTTGTTTTGTTATATACAGCACTGGATAACACATGCAAGTTGGATAAAAACGGTGAGTAAATCTACCTTTCTCAATGCCATGAATTCACTAAATGCATGTCTTTGTCATTGACTGGAAACGCGATGATTTTCGCTTAAACTCATTGGAAAACAAATACATGTTCAATACGAACTTCTTTCAATGTCCTTGCGTGACATTTGTTTAATACTTGTGCAAGTAGAGTTTATTTGAAGTTTATATTAAAAACAACAGTACCAAGATATTTGAGTCCACTCTTAAAGCGGATCTCTCACACCTGAATTTTTGTGATGTTTATAAATTTTTGACAGTTTTTCAATTTTTTTCATTTTCTTTTTTTCATTGTTTTTACCCTTTGATATTATATATCTTTTCAGATATTGAAGAGGATCCAACCAGCTATTCTCAAGAAAATGCTGTTTTAGTTTTTCTTTTGTCTATTTTTGTAAATTTAAACAAGAGGCCCAGGGGCCACAGCGCTCACCTGAGCACATCGGGCTTGAATTTACCCCCCCCCCTTCCAGGCGTTCATCATTTGAACAAACTAGAATCTACACTACCTGAGGATGATTCCATATTAGTATCACTAATCATAGCTTTGAAGTACTTGAAAAGAAGATTTTAAAATGTTTCCCTATATATCCCTATGTAATACTTGGGTCGGCCATTTTGGCCCCACTCTTTCCCCAGGGCCGAGGGTCATGATTTGAACAAACTTGAATCTGCTCTACCTTAAGATGATTCTACATGAGTTTCATCTTTCCTGGCCCAGTGGTAATTGAGAAGAAGATTTTTAAAGATATTTCCTATATATTCCTATGTAAAACTTGGGTCGGCCATTTTGGCCCCACCCTTGCCCCGGGGGTCATGATTTGAACAATCTTGAAACAACACAACCTGAGGATGATTCCATATGAGTTTCATCTTCCCTGGCCCAGTGGTTCTGGAGAATAAGATTTTTAAAGATTTTTCCTATATATTCCTATGTAAAACTTGGGTCGGCGATTTTGGCCCCACCCTTGCCCCAGGGGTCATGATTTGAACAAATTTGAATCTACACTACCTGAGGATGATTCCACATGAGTTTCACCTTTCCTGTCCTAGTGGTTCTGGAGAAGAAGATTTTTAAAGATTTTTCTTATATATTCCTATGTAAAACTAGGGTCGGCCATTTTGGCCCCATCCTTGCCCCGGGGGTCATGATTTGAACAAACTTGAATCTACACTACCTGAGGATGATTCCACATGAGTTTCATCTTTCCTGGCCCAGTGGTTCTGGAGAAGAAGATTTTTAAAGATTGTTCCTATATATTCCTATGTAAAACTAGGGTCGGCCATTTTAGCCCCACCCCTTGCCCCGGGGGTCATGATTTGAACAAACTTGAATCTACACTACCTGAGGATGATTCCACATGAGTTTCATCTTTCCTGGCCCAGTGGTTCTGGAGAAGAAGATTTTTAAAGATTTTTCCTATATATTCCTATGTAAAACTTGGGTCGGCCATTTTGGCCCCACCCTTGCCCCGGGGGTCATGATTTGAACAAAATTGAATCTACACTACCTGAGGATGATTCCACATGAGTTTCATCTTTCCTGGCCCAGTGGTTCTGGAGAAGAAGATTTTTAAAGATTTTTCCTATATATTCCTATGTAAAACTTGGGTCGGCCATTTTGGCCCCACCCTTGCCCCGGGGGTCATGATTTGTACAAACTTGAATCTACACTACCTGAGGATGATTCCACATGAGTTTCATCTTTCCTGGTCCAGTGGTTCTGGAGAAGAAGATTTTATAAAAATGCCATTAATTTTTAACAAATTCATGATTATCTCCCCTTGGAAAAGGGCGTGGCCCGTCATTTGAACAAACTTGAATCCCCTTCACCCAAGGATACTTTGTGCCAAGTTTGGTTGAAATTGGCCCAGTGGTTCTTGAGAAGAAGATGAAAATGTGAAAAGTTTACGACGACAACAACGACAACGACGACGACGACAACGACGACAGACAACGGACAAATTTTGATCAGAAAAGCTCACTTGAGCCTTCGGCTCAGGTGAGCTAATAAAAATTATGTTGATTTTATTTTTATCTTTGTTAGTTATTATTTCAATATTTTATAACACTAAACTTTGAAGAGAAATTTAAAGCACTGGGCCTTTAAAAATATAGATAGGAGGGATTTTAACAAAATAAATAAAATATTTCAAATATTTCTAAAAAATAAATTGAAGTACTTTGGAACCTTATTTTATTGGATATGGGGCCTATTATTAGAAACAAATGCATGCAACAAAAATCAGTTATACTTTATAGGTGTAGAGAGCCCCCTTAAGTGTTCAATTCCTTCCAGAAACCTTGCTGATATAAGGTCCGATGAGATTACCTTTCTCCTTTGGCATGAACTCTCTGGCTTTGTCTTTACAGTAGTGTAAACAGCAGGACAGGATGATGTCATCATTATTTCCCTACAATACAATACCCATATTCTGATGTCACCATTGTAAAAGCCCCAATCATAATAAATATAGTGCACATGTACTATTGTATTGATAAGTACAAATTAATTGAATACAAAAAAAAATCAAATAAGAGAGGTAAACAACAATAAACAAATAATAAACTGTCGCAAGAAAGATAAAATTTCGGAATAAACCTCACAAATTGACATGTAAGATTATGACCAACAGGTGAGGTACATAAATAGACAGTCCTTGGTGCATACCCTGCTGATGTACATTAATAGACCCTTGGTAGTGCTTACCCCACTGATTACATAAATAGACTGTCAGTAGTGCATACCACACTGATGTATATAAATAGACCCTCGTTAGAGCTTACCCCGCTACTATCCCCCTCCTCACTTCGGAATGAGATGGTCTCCAGTACGTTCCCTTTAGAGGTCAGGGCTTTCAGGTGTGAGTTCTTTTTGTCAAACTCCTCCTCTAGGAATTCCACCATTTGTTTTGACCTCTCGGCGACCTTCACGGCCTGATCCGCTGAGTCGTATTGTCCCTCCTTGCTACCTTTGGCTAATCCGTCCAACTCATTAATAACTACAACAAGTATATTTTGAATACATCATACACTAGAAACAGTTAAACATGATATCAATTCTACATCCATTACTGTCAAGTATCTGTGATAATGTTAAGTTTACCTATTAAAGGCACTACCACAGTAAACTTCTTCAGCTGAATGAGCTGTTTTAGGCTTGAAAAGTGTTCAATAAAACAGTTGGTGTCCGGAATCAAGAAAATGGGGTGGATCTCCAACTCTATACACCGGTGTCTGTCCTTCTCTATCAGTTTCTGTAAAATAAAATAATTCGTTATGCATTGAAATTCATAAAACAGTGAAAGAAACCAACTGTTACTCACCACATATGTTGTTTAGAAAAGAGATTTGTGCTATACTTCAAAAAATACATTCCAGTTCTATAGCTACTAACACCTAGAGGGACTAAGCTTTATTACCTTACGTTATGCTGCTAGCCTGATATAATTCATGTGCTAGTCTACCTGTATTATTAGTTACATAGTCTTTTAGTGACAGGGTATGGGATGATACCTGGTTAGTAAATTTCATACCTGGCGAGGCGGAGCTGAGTCAGGTATGAAATTTACTAACCAGGTATCATCCCATACCCTGCCACTAAAAGACTATGTAACGAATTTACCCCACCTATGAAACACGTTTTATCTGTATTTTATAAATGGTTTTCTCTGCTAAAGCTTCATCACGCTTATCATGTGCCTATTATGACGTAACGTTTGTGTTTGTGACGTAATACATCGACCGGGTATAGATTTACAACTGACCGGGTATAAGTAATCCACCGCCTTCACGTGACAGACTTCAACCAATCGTAAGCCAGGATTTCATGGAAAAATCGACAGAGGTGGGGTAAATTGTTTTCCTTGTATTTGAGCTGCTGTTCTCTGGTCTAAGATAAATCATGTACTAGTGTACCTGTATATTTTCCTTGTCTTTGAGCTGCTGTTCCTTCTATAATATATATATATAAGTATTAAGGAACCTCAATCCAATGGAATATTGATGAGAGTAGGCTTTAAATGTTAAGTTATTATACAATACATCCTGTATCAACAAGCAAAAATTGATATCTCTTTTGACTTAAGCTATGAGAAAAATAGATGAATGACACATGAAGGTGTCAGAAAATTATAGTAAACAGTCAAACAGACAACCCTTCATGACTGAAATTTTCAGGTGTCTCACCTCATCTGAATCTGAGGGTAGGTCCCCATGGGGAGCCTCGCTGTAGTCAGTAGAGGGCGCCACTGAGTAGTATTCCTTCTTCACTACGTCATATTCTAACATGGGGGGCTCCACTCCACACAGGTAATCAGCAAACTCCTGTAACACCTGTATCCTCAGACAGTCCCGAGCGATGTCCTGCAGAGAGATCAAAAGGCTGAAAACAGTCTTCATGATCCAAAACATTGGATTCAAAATTAAATTTACACTTAATATTGAATGATTCAAT
>NW_026917948.1:0-13928 GCF_032062105.1 Saccostrea cuccullata | reverse complement strand
TTCTTACTTTTCACAGATATTGTATTGTTAGTTTTTTCCCTTTTTCTCCTTCATTTTTCATTTACGTAAGTACGTTGATAGATTTAAATGACAAAGTGAGAAAACTATTGAAAACATCAATGCTTCTCCCAAAGGTTTATACCAATAAAGATTTCGGGACGCTTCGGGACGCTGCACCATGAAAGAATGAAGGTGCATGCAAGGGTTTTAGCATTTATCCAAATTCTTATACAACAAATTAGATTTGAAGCCTATAATACAAGTACTTTTTTAATGTTAAATGCTCTTAGTAGATTTATTATATAAAATGTTTTAAAACAAAATTTAATTTTTGATACAGTGAGAGCTCTAATTGGGATGAATCAAAAAAGAAAAAGTGCCAAAGTGATAAAAATAAAAATGAATGTTTCTTACAGCACGTAGTAATTACTTTATTGTGACTCGTAAATTCTACAAAGGTTTTTTATTACCTTTCTTCAGACATATGTAGCAATCTAACTTATTAAGCAATAAATGAATACATATAAGGAGTTAAAAAAACGCCTCCATCCACCATGGACGCAACAAATTCTACAATAAATATAGTTCTCAAAAGATGAGTAGTACTAGGAAGCCCTTTCGCAGACTGGAGTACAATTGATTTATTTCTGTTTACATCGACTTAGTCATGCGTGGGACAGTGTAAAAAAAACACAGACCTTCGGGAATTTCAGAGATTGAACAAATTACGTAAAAGGAGAAAACATTCCTAGTCTACCATTTAAACCCGCCTTTAGCTTTAAGAATGGATTTAGGACACCGATATAGTGTATTTTGCCGAGTCACTATTGTTTTGTTACTTTGCACGGCGATAGTGACAACTGAGGGGAAAGTAGATCTACTCCATGAAATGCTAATAACTTCAAGTTGGACAGGGCACAAAACACGAACCCCAGAAATTTCAGAGATTGGCCACATTGTGTAAAAGGAGAAAGCATTTTTAGCCAACCGGACAAACCTTTAGATTTAAGAATGGATTTGGTACACCGATATTCTGTATTTTGCCCAGTCACTATTGTTTTGTTACTTTACACGACGATAGTAGAAATAATCCATGAAATGCTTCTAACTGCAAAATTAAATATTTCGTAGAACTCTGATTATTATATTTGCCTTGTTTTTGGTCGACATTGCTTCATCTATCAGTTTATTTTGTTTTATATGAATGAATCTTTTACATTGTTGAATAATTATCAGGTGACTATTGAATCCCTTTGCCTCTTGTTTTTATGTAGACAGAAATTCTAGTATTTGATCAGTCTTGTTATAAAGGAATGAGGCACTGTTCCTTACATAAATTTGCGTATTCAAAATTGTTTGCAAACTCTGGTCATGAGCATTAACATCAATTCTCTGTAAGGACCAAAATCTTACTGTAGGGCTGTGGCACACACCATGGGCGATTTCAATGAAACTTTTTCAGATGATTAATGCCCATACAGTATGACATAATCAGCATTCAAAATTAAAGTTACCCCCTTGGTTGCCATGGTAACGGACAAAAATAGATTTTGGCCCTATTTTTGCCCATTTCACACATAAAAATGCTGTATAATTCATTTCATATGGTATAATCATCTTTATTTTTATAAGATTTTAAAAATACATTATATGAACAGAACATATGGAGCAATATATTACACAAATAAAAAAAAAATTCTACATGTCACAGCAAATTTTTCAATTGGTGGCTCAAAGATGACCAAATTCTAACATTTCGAAAATGGACATTTTTACTCTATGTTTCAAGAGGTCTATCAAAAATTGCAAGCACTATGAGAAAAAATCAACTGAAATTTTAAAAACACTATAATAATGTTATTCAACTTTTATAAAAAGTAGAGTGGGTATTTTATTCGTTTAAAATATTTTTAACTTCGAAAATTGGCATTTTGCCAAATAATTTGTTTCTTGTTTGAAATTTTACCAGACACTAGTTGTTTAATAAAATTTCTTTTCCAAACAGTTTTTTCTTATAAATATGAGAAATCAAATGAATAATAAATGGTTTCATTTTTTTAAAAGCTATTAATCTAAATAAATCAAAATTAATTGTTTTATTATTGTTCCTCAATGATCCCTTGATCCCTTACAAAGGGCAGATAACTCAAAATCTAGCAAAAATTAGCTCTTTGATAGCAATTTTCTATAAACAATTAAACTTCTTTGTCATGCACTGATTCTGATGAAGCTTTTCCAATTAGTACTACTTGATACCAGAAATAAAAATATTAAATAAAATTTGGTTGCTAGGTATCTTGGTTCTATGGAAACAGACAGAAATTTTTGAAAAATTGAGACTTTTGGCTACTTGAAATCTCTACTGAAAATTTAATAAAATCTAAGAAAAACCAACAAATTATTCTCACAAAAACTACACACCTTGTTTTAATTTTATGCTACATAGAATTTGTTTAGAAAATTATTTGTACATGTAAGTCAGTGGTAAATATGGGTATATTTGGAAGCCAATTTAAATACTGAAAAATTTTTCACTAAATCTAGACGTAACTTGACCAAAAGTTAATAACAACTTAAGAAAAACAATAAAATGTTTGATCTCAAAGACATAGGTGTTAGCAAAATCATTCTACAAATAACTTATACGGTTTCCACAGTTAGACAGTGAAACCAAGCAAAATAAAGATTCTAAGATTGGATTAATGCTATTATCTTGAGGAAAAACAAGAAAATTCTAGACTGGCACATACTAGTATGCATCTTTAAGACCTTGCAACACCAACAACATTTTGAAATCTTTTCACAGGAACTTTGCCCAGTTATCAAAATTTTCAAATACTAGACACAAAATGGAGAAAAGTTGTTGAATTTAAATTGACTATAAAACTAACAACACATTGAAAAAATCATTAATATATCACTAACAATCTGTAAACATACACATACTCATATGTATTCTGTTGATCAGTTTTATTCACGAGAACATTATTTTCCTGCTATTAAACAAGACTTTGTGCTCTCAGAAAATTATTTCTCACATAAAATAGTATTTTTTGAGATTAAAAAGAGAATTGACACCAATTTGTGAAAAATGTGGCTACTCATTTTAATTCAGATGTACATACAGTAGAAGATTATAATATAATAGGCATTGAAAAACTGTGTAAGAATGACATTAACCGCAAATATAGAGAAAATCTTTGGAAGAAAAAGTTGAACACTTATATACCATTTGGTATTAACAAAAGGGAACACTTCTGTCTTTGAATTTGATTTATGAACATTTGTGTGACATTGTGATACTTATTTTTAGAGATATACTTTTATATATACTTTAAAATCATCTTTTAAATATACCCCGTATTCTAGTATTTTATTCTGTATGATAAAAATTTTGATACACAAGTACAATTTTTGCTCTCACAATATTTTCAGATGTTTTTGGCGCAATTTTAGTGCATGACGTTGCCTCTCAATTTCTATGTTCATTGTGACGTCATAATACTTTTGAGTTGCTATGCATTTAAATAAACACGATGATGAAGGCCGGTGACACGGCTGAGATGTTTCAGAAGTGTTTTAAAGTTTTTTGTTGTATTGACAAAAAGAGACTTTGGATATATATATATATATATATATATATATATATATATATATATATATATAAAAAGCAAAATTTTAATTGTTAATTTTATGCACATGTTTTTTTCATGATTTCATATAATTACTTATTTGATACCAAAAGGATAGTTGTCCATTTATTCCTGTTATTATCTTCCTGTTTTGAATTAAAAAGGAATACAAAAGTCTTGTATTTTATTAATTTATTTTATTTCTTTTTTTCTCTTCGAAAATTTATTTAAACTAAAAAAATAAAAAAAAAAGATATTAGAAAATAATCATGTAAATATTTTAAGAGTTACAAACTGGATTACGATTTTTTCTTAAATATAAAATCACATTAATTTACCCGTCCCATACGGTAACTTCTTAAGTAAAAATAGTTTCAAATAAAGCAATATGCCGTGCAATATCCTCTACGTGTTTGTATTTATTTAGAAAAATGTCAATAGATCTACTGGGTTTCAGAGGGGTTTGGGGAATCGACAAGGGATGCTTACTTCTCCTTGTCACATGATCCCACCATTACAAATTTTGGGGGGAGCCGTGTTTTATGCCCTGTATGCTAAAGATTTGTATTGTTTGTGGGAATTTTTACCCAACCCAAACCAAGAATAAGACATCTTACAAAAGTAATGGTAATACACATGTACATATGCACAGCTTACTACCTAGTACCTAAAATAAGTACACATACAGAATGTAAAAGAAGTAAAACGAAGATTAACAGATATAAAAGGTTTTGTAAACCATTAAAGGCATTGTCCGGTATAACGGTATTTCCGTTATCGGAAAAATCCTAAAAAAAAATTTTAAAAAAAAAGAAATCCATTGTTTTCAGTTGTTTTCCGAGCATTTATAATTCTACAAAGAGAATGAATGAAACCTTCATGAAAGCAAAAGGGGTCCAACCCTTTTTTATAGATAAATTTTGAATACAATCAAATTTAGTCGGTTGTAAACATGTGATAAATTATAACATGGATTACAAACGTCAGTAACTAAATTCATTACTGCAATAGAAAAGTATAATCAGCATAGCATAAATCATCACAATTAACAATTTTTCATAGATTTCTTCTGTGATAAAAGAGAGATGTATAGCCATGAAATTACACTATATATGAGAAAATATTTTGCTTACCAACGTGAAAATGTAAAACATTTTTTTTTTTTCAAATTCATTATTAATAAATAGAGGAGGATTATAAATGAAAATGCACTACTTGCAATTACCTGTTTTAGGAATCTTTCATTATTCTATTTTTTATTTCCAAACAAAAAATAATAATAATAACTATATGAGTTTTAAAAATTATCAAAAAACTGTTTTGTGTATAGGATGGGGCAAGGTTAATTATTTAGTTATATCAATTTGGTAGCACAGGATATTTACAATTCAAAACCTCGAATAATTTCAATCAATACTTTTTTACCCAATCTCCGATTTTCTTTTAAATTAAAAGAAATAAAATATAGTAATGTTCATGTATGTGCATGGTTCTCCATGGGCCGTTTTAAGTGGCGTCCCGTCACACTTAAAATCCCTTAGCGCCACAGTTACAAAACCCTGCTACAAGGACCCAATTAGGTCCCAACTAACCAGCGTGGCGCTGTGGTTTTCAAGAGCGTATGCTCTAAAATCGGGGGGTAAAGAGTTTATTGTTAAGTAGTAGATTCCAATCCCATTGTTGGGCATGGGGAGGCCTTTGGATAAGACCATACAAACTGAGGTCCCGCGTCGCGGTGGGGCTGTCCCGAAAAAGATCCCTCCCTGCTTAATGGCCGTGAGTGCCGAGTATAGGTAAGAATTTGTAGCCCTCCACTGGTAAGTAGTGGCTTTCTATATGAATGAAAAATCCCAATGAAATCTTTGATATTTAATGGATGCTGTCATGAGATAGTGATACAGACACTAAGGTGTTTGCCTATAAAAACACCCATTCAAATAGGGTTTTCCAAGGGAAAAGTCAAAATAATTCTACATTTTAGAATAAGGGTTTTTATATCATTGACAGCTGCTTTTAAAAAAAGTGGAACTCGTAAATTTATTTACCTCGTTATTGGTCATTTTCAAAATAATTTTGTTAAAACAGATTCTGATTGCACACATAAATACTCTGAAGTTGACATCAAGAAGATGCTTGAGTTTCTGATTGACAAAATCTATGTGGCTTTTGGAACAATCTATTGGAATTCCCATGGGTACAAATTGCGCTCCTTATAAGCAGACTTATTTTTATATTCATATGAAGCGGAATTTATGCAAAATCTTATGCGTGAAAAGAAGAAAACACTTGCTGTGGCCTGCAACTCGACATTTAGATATATCGACGACGTATTGTCAATTAATAATGGTAATTTCCATTCCTACGTCGATACGATATATCCTGGTGAGCTTGAGATAAAAGAAACTACAGAGTCTGACACTTCTATTTCATACTTGGATATTTTACTTTAAAAAGACGTTTTGGTAATCCAACAACCAAGCTATATGATAAACGTGATGACTTTAACTTTTCCATCAATACCTGCATATGGAGTATATATATCTCAAGAGCATGCTCTACGTATGAACAATTTCTAAAACGATGTAAATTATTGACAAGCAAGTTGATGAAACAAAAATATCAGCAATCTCGTTTAAAGTAATCATTTCGTTAGTTCTATGGTCGATATTGTACAATGACCTTGTCAGCAAATACAATTTATGATTGCGTCATATGCTGACTGACTTTTTCTTAAATACCAATTGTTAGTCCATTATTTATACATGAATTGACGACGGATTTTTTCTGTTATTTCCTGCTCATGACAACGAGCACACGGCAGGTGTAACCGGTGGGCAGGGGATGCTCACTCCTCCATTGCACTTGATCCCACCTCTGATATTTTGGGGGTCTGTGTATGCTCTGCTCTTGTTTTGTATAGATTTTTTGGACTTTGAGACTGAACACCGTTCGTTATCTCCATATTATTCTTTAAACAGTACATATATTCGCTCAAAATGAGAATAAAATTCTCAGCTGACCATGTGTCCTATGAGCCTCTTATATGTATTTCATATACTTAATTCATTACCAGTTTGAAATAACTGATTTTAATTAATAATGTAAATTAGATTTTGATAATCTTTTTGCCCATATTAATTCCATAAATTTACTTTCTCAACAACAAATAATATCATTTTACTACATAGCGTTTTGATGAAGTTATCAAAACTTTTTTTAGCATTTGGTCAGGTAAAAAAACCTTGAAAATCCAACCCAATCAATTTGTCAATGCCAAACCCCTTCACTTTTTTTTTAAATAAGCCTAGATGGCAAAGTTATGTTAAAACATTTTTGCTATTATAATTTAATATTTGTTCTTGCACTATATATGTTTAAAAATTAACACTTTTTTTAAATTTCCTTTATCACATCGGGTTTGCATTATCCATTGTCATATGTTTAGATAGCACTACTCGGCACACCTCGGCCGATTCATTCTTCATTTGATGAAGGCGACGGGGTCAGACAAGGTTTGTCGAATCAGATAGCACATGCTGTCTCATTGTGCAGTGTGTTTATTGAAGTTTAAATAACTCATTTTGTGTTTTAATTGGATAATATTTCATGAAATTGACAGGACCTATGATAGGTTAGGTTAAAGTTAAAAAAGTGTCAAATATCATCGCATGCCACAATTGATGAATTTCACATTGTTGTGGTATCTCCCGTTGTCAAGGTGACATTCAGGCGCAGCACCATAATTTTTTTTCCGGAGAGGGGATCCAACCTCAGTAAAAAAAACATCTTGCCCAGAATTTCCTGAGAAGCAAAGAAAAACCCAAAAAAATAAATAAACAAAACAAATAATCAAAATAAAAACAATGATCATAGGGTCCATGTTTTCTAAGGGGGAGATAGCCGAATCCATTTTTTTTTGCTTCAGTATACGTTTCTCTCTAAAAAATGTACAAAAAATTTGCCCAAATTTATTGGAATCCTTAAGATAAATGTTTCTGTGAAATTTCATAACTGTATGACGTCTGTAAGAGTAAATAATACCACAGTCCGTGTAATTTTTGAACGACCCTCGTTCATGTATATAAAGTAAAGTTTAAAAAAAATGATAATGCAATTGCATTACTCTAATTAATTTCGATCATGATCTGTTTATAAAGATTGATAAAAATATCTTGGATAGTTTGTTTGAAACTGAGCTTTGAACTGAGCCACGGGCCCTTTTAGATTTTTAAAAAAAAAAATTGAGGTTTTTTTTTTGCACACACAATTTTTTTAAGCAATCCAAAGTCCTGTGAGGCTAAAGGCAAAGTGTGACGAAAAAAGAGGGAAGGACAGAAAGTAGGGGGATGGAAGACTCTGGCAAACACCAAATGCCTTGGCCATATTCATTGCAGGGCATAGCATGTCATGTATGATAATTGGTTTACATAAAAATGGGTGTAACTTTCAGTTTTGGAATTAACCCCAAATACATGTATACATGCATGTACAAAAACAAATCAACCGACTGACATTCTCTGTTAGAAGGAAGACATGTATTCATTTTAAGGGGTGGGGTCTTTAGTGATGAGAGGAATTAACAACCTGTCGGTCCATAAACATTATTTTGGAATGTCTGTATACAGCTGGGTGGCTTTTCTTATTTTTTTTGTAATATCTGAATAATTCTTTTATTGACCCCGTGATATATTTGATAGACTGTTAATAGCTGTTAAGATATTTTCCATTTAAAGGGTCCAACACCTTTCTTTTAAAAAAACCCAAAAGGTTCTGGTGATCTTTTTACCATATGGTCGAAATGCATGGTAGAATGTAAAAAAAAACGTAGGGGGTTTAAAAAAAAATTAATGAGTTGTGTTTTTCATTATACATACAATTTTATTCTTCTGTTTTTTCCTTTTTTGGTGAATTTTATTTTCTATTTTTTCCTTTTTTGGTGAATTGCCGTTTATTTTGTTTACAAGCTTGTGTTCATACAGCTTTTCATACGCGCTACCAATGTGAGAGGAAAAAACCCGTGTCAAGCAACAATGACTGACCAGATGGACGTTTATATACATTGTAAATTTCAACCAAATATCAAGCGAATGATAATTTAAGTACCTAGTTAAATACGAAGGAATTAATAATTAAGGAAAGAATTTAATTTATATTCTATGATAAATAAGCAATAACGAATTTTCAATTTTGTAAAATCGTATTCTGAAAGCTCTGGATGTATATGTTTGGCCGCTCTTCTATGTAAAAGTGCATACATATAAAACATGTAATTATTATCGGCTGCGGTACCCCAATCTTTTTATGATTGTGTTAGAGAGTGCACAGGGGGAAATGAGACTTTTTTTTTCATTACTTCCATAAAATAATTGTAAATTTAACAAAATCATGCGTAAAATATTTAAAAAACTTGTTAAACTTAGTATTAAATGTTGAAATATATTTCAATTTCATTGTCATTAATATCTCATGATCAACGATAATTTATGATATATAAAAAGAGGTTACATCAGATACTCCCCAGCCTGAGAGTGTGAAAGATTTGAAAAGAAAAAATTGTTTTGAATTTGCTTACATCTACAAATGACACAAAGATCATGAAGATATTTTTTTTTAATTTTGCACTGCAGTTTGCAGCATAGCCTGCTCTGCAGAAACCATGAGCATTATCACGTAACGAGATCCAGGGTAACAAGGCTCGGACAGACCTACACCTTCATTTTGAGGACAATAAATTCTTCTTATACATCAATGAACATGTTTTTTCTTAACATCATAAATCTTTTTAGGCAAATGCGGTAAAATTATCTTTATTTTGCTTTGAAAACAGCCTGAAATAGAATTGAAAAACAATAATTTCAGCTTTGAATATCTTGAGTGCTTTCCTTGCATGTGAAAGAATTTTTTGCTTTGCAGCCAATTTGATGCTTTTCATCAATCAAATTCGTACTGACATTGTACATGTACAGGCATGTAAAATATTCTGGTTTTTTTTTTGGAAAAAATAGCACCATTCTGTACAATATCATAAAAGTGCTTAATTTCATGTTGGATTTCCCCCTGTGAATTAGAAACGTGAACTCCACTTACAATTATCATGCATGCGAAATGATTTAAGTTCATAAAACAATTACCACTTCGATAAATACGGGAAAAAATTAACCTAGCTCGTTTTTTTTTCGGCTATCAAAAAGCTAAAATAAAAAATGAATAAATGCACAAACGATTACGATTGATTTAAACAACTGAAATAGAATAAAATTTGAATGATATAAAAGGAGTCGACATGATTTCAAACCCAATTTTCCGTTTGTAACTATCGGAGTACACAACGGATTTTTAAAAAACATACCCGCTGCTATCTGCGTGAATACGTGAATATTGTATATTTTAAAGTATTTTTTAACGTTCAATGTTTATTAATATTAATAAAAATGGAGAAACAAAAATAAAACGTGCAAAATGTACATTACGTATCACAAGACTTCCATCACTAATTATAATTATTTGCCGAACCCCCTTTTTTTATTAAAATTTTAAAAAAAATACATTAACACGGAATAGAGAAAAAATTTTGCGTGAACAACCCAAAAAAAAAAAGGGATCACAATTCAAAATGATTTTATGCACCAGTATTTCGAATTACGATTAAATGAAAGATCGGTGAATATTCTTACTGATTGGTAAATTAAAAACATGATTTTCTATAAATTGATAGGTCTTCGTACACAATGGATTTTAAAAACGATCACAGTCACTTGCATTGTTTACGACAGGGGGCGGCCTGTGACCTCATGACAGCGATGGATTAGTGTGTTGGATTACATAACTGTTCACTCATCTAGGCGATCTTGGAGATCCCAAATGTATACAACTAATGATCGTGAATTATTCGTTGCATAAAGTTAAAATAACTTAAAATAATAATTAGAAAAATATATTTAATATATTCTGTATATAAAGACGTGTTCACTATAAAACTAATTAATAATAAATAAAAAAGGAAAACTAATCGTTATAAAGAAATTAATAGTGAACCGTAAAGCACGTATAAAGCACTATTTAGAACATTAAATACCATAGGGTTTATTACTTATAGGAAGTTTGTGTAAATTATACACATGAAGAGGTCTATTTCCTTTCCGAATGAAAAACCTGTTTTCTGGCTTGCTTTCAACTACGTATTATGCAATAACCCCGGTATAATCGAACACAAAACATTTTCATCAGATTAAAAAGGTGTCAAAGAACAATTTTGTTCGTGTAATCCAGATCGAAATATTTACCGTTTTTGGATAAAAAAGCAAAAACTTTTAAGCTCCCAAATCCCAGCCTCTTTGAAAAGTATTATTTTAAAGCCCTTGCAATTATGCACAACTTTTGTTCAAAATGTCTTAACAAAATATTTTTAGTTTTCAAGATAAAAAGGAAAACATGTGTAAATTTTCGCTCTTTTAGGCGTTCTATTTTTTTTCCCCAATAGCGCCATTTTGAAAACAGAAATTGAAAAACAAAAACCGATGTGCACAACTTCAATCCTTTTGTTATTAAAACCAGTAAAATTTCTGCTCCAGCTCTAGTAGTCTCTGAGCCTTTGTCTGGAAATGAAAGCCCATAATATTTCGTTTAAAGGGAAATAATCATAACCGGAAGTAAATTTTTGAAATTTTAGACAGCATTCTGATAGAGTTTATTACCGTCTATAATGTCTTAAAATTTGAGCAAAATCCATTGAGAAATGAGTGGTTTACCTAAAGTTGGGGAGGGAAAAAAAAAAAAAAAAGAATAATAAGAACTAGAGCCGAGCTCGTTGCAAAGCAACAATGGTCTTCCGTTGGAGCTGTGGACAAGAAGTACAGACCTTTGGTCAAGGTTACTGCACTTTTTAATGTGAACAACCTTTTTTCTCAGTATGAGCCTCCAGTGAATCTTAATTACAAAGTTATGCTTAAACATTTTTTTCCTCTGTCAGTGACCTTGATTTGCCAGAAAGTCCTTTGATCTGTTTCATGACACAACCTCCATATAAGTAATCTATGTTTCAAGAGCCTCCAATATTTTCACTTACTAGTTCATAGCGTGGAAAAGAATTTTTTTCTGTCAGTGACCTTGATTTTAACAGAATAACCTTGGCTTTTTGTCACAAAAAACCCTCAATCTGAAACAACTTTTCGAAATTCATAACCCTGACAGTCCTGAGTGTTAACCTTTTTTTCATTGGCCTTAAATTTGTTAAAATGACCATATTTTAAGTCATCTGAAAACCAGCAGACTATAAGCAAGGATCACTTCATTATAAAAAGGGATCTGACCTATAGGACCGGGTTGGTTTTATTTTTACAAAAAGCTTGTCGATTTCCGTTCTGATTAATGGCATTAGGCTGAATACATATAACAGTTTGTTTTTTCCTAAATGTTTATTTCAGTGAGTTGATATAGGAGGAACCCTTTCATTGATTTTCTGAGTTTGTTACATGTATCTTCAAATGTAATAATTGATAGTTTTCTTTATTTCTCATTGTGCATACATCTAATGGTAATGTCTACTGGCTCTGAAATTTTTATTATGTCTAGGCTACTTATCTGTGGATATAATAAAACATGCCATAATGTGTGCAAATTATATAGGCCTAAATAAATCCAAGGAAAACAGTAATTGAAATATGGAGCCTAAGTCAACGTGACTAATTCTAAAGGGAAAATATACAAATAAAATTCATCGCAGCTCAATGCTTCCAAGAAATCTGTATTAGTAACACAAAGTAAGATCTTGTCCCCCGGGGAAAGTGTGCTTTAATTTTTCCCCTGATTACAACTGTACATTGGATTGTTACGATCTGATCTTTCTTTTAGCGTTCTTATATGAAAATTGATTGATTGTATATTGTTTAACGTCCCTCTTGAAATTTTTCCTCATTGGAAATACCAGCCGGTGAAGGGCTTCAAATTTAGACCTATACTGGACTCAGGGCCATTGAGCAGTGAGGGTTCTTTATGTGCCAACGCCTACCGTGACACGGGACCTACGTTTTTAAAGGGCATACCGAAAACCCGTGACTTTCACTTCCAGTGCCGAGCGCTTGGCGAAGGAACAGTCACTACCTTTGTTTACGTCTTAGGTATGACGCGGCGCCGCGATCGAGAATCGAACCCGGGCCTCCCCATCACGAAGCGAACGCTCTACCACTAGGCTACCGTGACCGGTTTCTAATATGAAAATAGGCATGCATAAAGGATCGATAATTAAAAGAAAATGCACAAGTCTCTAAAAAAATTAAAATACCGGGATTTTTAAAAGGGAAAACATTAAAACTTTAAATGTGTGGTACCAGGTGGATTCAACCCCCCACTTTGAAAAGAAAGTATCGATAGTGTGAAAGTCAGCATTCATATCAACTGCGCTAGTCTTACTATAGTTTTGTTTGGTATAAATTTTAAACAGATTATCAAAATCATGTTTCCTTATTTTTTGGTTTCACCCCGGGGAGGGGTCCCCTAAAAAAAATATTTTAATTATTCTTTACATCCCAACCCATCAAAATATCACAGTTTTATTTAGGGGGAGGCCTGCCCTGAAGGACTTTTAGGCCATAATTCATGCAAAAATCAACGCTTTAACGGAAAAAATGGTGTTTTGGCCAACTTTGGAGGTTTATAAAAAATTTATTGTAAAGTTGTAAATAATAAATATTTGGTATAAATCTTAAAACTTACAAAATTTAGACATGTATACGGTAGAAAACAACAAATTAAGTTTAACTTAGAAATGTCACTTTTTTGGGAAATTGTTCTTCCTATAGGTCAATTCTTTTGTTAAAGCGAATACATCCTTTGTATGAACTTAAACAAATATAGTCAGAATGAAAAAAAAATACTGTTTTTTGAGTCAAATCGTAAAAAAAAAACCTTTTTGTCACAAGCAATCTCTGTATCAAGTATGAGCATACAGATATTCTCGATTTCATATAATTGAATGCAACAAACATTAATTCCTTCTCCAGAGACCTTGAATTTGCCGTACTATTGCCTTGAATAAATACAATGACACGTCCTAGGATCACTTGAAATCTTTTTTTTCGAGTACAAGCTTCTGTTTTTTTTTTTTTAAAGCATGACCTTCTGGGAAAGACTTGAAAGTTAAGGGGAGACAGACATATGGACAGTTAAACAGACCGTTTAATTCCAATTCCATCAACACTACCCCCTCCCCCCCCCCAAAAAAAAAACACAAACAGAAGAGAAAACTCTAGACATGATTTAAAAAAAGTAACCTTTTTTATATCAGGAAGCTTTCATATA
>NW_026917947.1:0-13749 GCF_032062105.1 Saccostrea cuccullata | reverse complement strand
ACTAAGAAATTATATAAAACCAAGAAATTGGAAGTTGTGGAAGATAATTTTCACACTTGAAATATCAATATTTAAAAAAATAACCTTCCAACAAAATCAGATAAATATTTCTAATGCATGTAAATGTATTTAAACAATTTCAAGGCTTGTAGTTGCAGGTTTGAAATCCTTTACCTTTAAAAGCTTTACTTAATTATGAGTGGTCTATAGATTGAGATAAGAGGGATGCAGGATTCTGCACAGGATAAGGCATCAATATCAAAGAAGATTTATACATGGTAGTTGTATATCATTAAAAATGCTTTGAATACAAGGCATCCCCTTGCAGCGAATGAATTTTTAGAATTTACAACAGGCGATTGATAATGCGTAGGATTGATTGATAAAATAGAGGACTGTTCTTTGATTTCAGAGGATTCCAATATAATTGACTGCAGTTTGACTTATAAAGTCAGAAAAATTTATAATCTATGATTGTATGAATTATATTGTTAATTTTTTATATTTGACATGTGCATTACCTGTGACAAGATAAAAATGACTTTTGACCCACAAAGACACCAAAAGTGGTGGACCACAATTCTTTGAATTTGCTTTTCTTAATTTAATTTTTTTCCTTTAATTTATTTTGGCAACGGTACTACAGAAATTCGAACCTCGTGGAAGTTTTCGAGACAGTTTCTTCTACAATAATATTTTGTATGGGCTTCTCACAGACATCGGTAAACAAGTTTGGGTGGAAAACCTTGGGAGGAGCTGATAAAGCAGGAATTCTTTGAGCCTGTTGGTATGACTGATTATTCTAGTTTTTTTACAACGATGAATCCGAATCTCATCAACATTTCAACTGGATACATACAGGAAAATGAACATCTTTATCCCGTTTCTTTTGAGCTATTAAGGTATTCATTATAAACGCTGAAATAAATTCAATATTTTTTCTCAACATTTTTTTTTTTATAAATGAGTGCAAGCATCAAAGAATATTTATTTAATCTTTTCAAACTATTAATATACAAGAAAATGGACCGAGTTATGCGGTGCTGCTTGCATAACAGTCAGTGCTGATGACATGGCACAATTTATAAAATTCCTGTTAAACGATGGAATCACTGACTCTGGTAAAAGACTCGTTGGAAAAGAAGAGATGAAGGACATGTTCCTCTCTTGGAATCTTTTGCGATCATCCAAGATTGAAGAATATTTCACAACTACAAAAGGAGTACCTTTCTCAAGAGAATACACAGGCTATGCTCTTGGTTTAAAGACTGGAATATACAGAAGTAAGTAATTATACAATTTTGTTGTTTATTGTTTAAGTCATATGATATTGAGATAATAAATATCATGTTATGTGAAAGTTAAAGAAAGTGAAATTAGCCAAAATGCATAATTTTATTTTTCAGTTTCTTTGAGGGAATTTGATTTTTTTTTCATGGCATATTACAAGTAATTTGATTTAAAAATTAAACTGTGTGATTTCAGATCATAGAATTTTGGAAGAAATGGGGGATATTTTCGGATACAGTTCAATACTGACCCTCTACCCCGACCAGAACCTGGGCATCTTTATCGCCATGACTGGCCAAGACAAGGACGATTTGTTCCGGATCTCTGTCAGTTCCTACCTCGCTGATTTATACAACAATCAGGAACCCTGGCTAAACGCCTCCACTATATGTACCTTCCCAGAACCTTTCAACAAAAAGCCTATCAGGAAAAGAAGTGAGAAGACTTATAAAGAAATTCCTCTTGATAGACCAGCAAGTGATTTTGTTGGAAAATACCACAATGATTTATATAGGGATATTACAGTCACGGAATATAATGGTTCGCTAAAACTTCAGTATGGATATGTCGTCTTTGATTTGATTCGAAGAAATTCTAAATCCTATAAATTCAACATGATAAGCACGGGAATTGCGTCCCATGCTTTCAAAAAGAGATCTGTGGAATTTGAAGCAAGTGATTTGACTAGACCAGGCTACATAAATATTGCACATTTACGGCATTTCGAGAAAAGTGATTTCATCAGACAACCACACTTGACCTATGGTATATATACACTATTATAGTTTTTTTTTCTTTCTTAAAATCACCTCAATACAACATTGAGTTTAAATCTATTTAAATAGAATAATTAGTCCTTTTATTTAAAAAAAAAAGAGGCCCATGGGCCTTATAGGTCACCTGAGCATCATGTAACAACTTTCCAACTATTGAATTTGGTTCATGTTTTAAGCCAGATGCCATGATATTCACAATTTTGAAAGTGACACCATTACTCATCAGACCTATACACTCAGCAAGCTTACAATGGTTACTTTTAAATTCCCAGAGTAGGCAGAGTAGGGGAACAAAAGATTAATGCATTTCAACTTATTAGTAATATTCAGAAATAATCACTAGTGCCTCCACCCCACGGGAACCCCTGACCCTGGAGCGACACATTTCACAATTTTGGAAAAGGCACCCTTGCTCAACATAAATGTTTGACTAATACCAAGGGGTATATTTCAAAGCATTTATTTACTTCATTTTCAGAGTATAATTAGACCCCTCCTTATGGTACCCCTGACCCAGGGGCCTTGAAATTTACAATTCATCAGAAGAATCTTTGCTCATCATAGTTATATAGGTAGTCCATCTGCTTCGTACCCAGGAACACAGGAGAAGATTTTCAAAAGACTCATTTTCATTATATAATCAATATAGCCCCACCCTAACACCAGATCCACTGACCCTGGGACCATGAAATTCTTAATTTCAGAAGAGAGTACCTTCCCAAACATAACTATGTATATAGTTAGTTTGTTTAATACCCAGAAAGTGACCGTGATAACTTCATTCATAAAATTAAAAAAACAAACAAACAAAAAACAACAACAACAAACGGTCTTACTCTAGTTTCCTTGAGTGCAAAGCTATATAATGAAAATAGACCAAAGAATTGCGAACGATAGTATTGTTCTCCCGCCTACCTCAAAGTCAATTTTCAAAAGTTAACATATTCGATAAATTTTTAATATATTTTATAGATAATTATATGGATTTTCAATTAACATTACTTATTTGGGAAAACAAAGAGAGATAACTTTAAAATTTTGGTAAAACTTGTGTTTTTCACTATAGAAATAAACGGAAAACGGAAAATATTTTTAAAACATCTTTCCCCCCAGTGTCACAAAAATTCCTTTTTACTGGAATGTTATTTCACAAGTTCATACCAAAGCTTTTTGTGTGACACGGGGGGAACATATATTTATTGACAAAAAATGATAAAAATGCTTATTTTTCACCAATTTCAAAGCGATTTACAACTGAAACATTATATTTTATTGATATATTTATGTTTTATTTATTTGGTCTCAAATCTGCAGTAGTTTTAAAATTTCAATATACAGATGGGTTAGTCTGGAGGAATGAGATATGTTTAAAGAACTTGAACAGAAATGATATATGCTTGGAAAAACTCTTCCTCTTTTAGTTAAACCGGAAGATAATAAAATGAGCAAGGAAGGCATCTTAGATACTACATTACAGGCGACATTTGAGGCTTGTCGATGGAATCAAAATCCAGGCATGGTAGTAGCAGTTGTTAAAGACGGAAAGACTGTCTTCTCTAAGGCGTATGGTTACAAGGACCTGGAATCTAGACAAGCAGTGACATCAAAAACTGTTTTTGGAATTGGTTCTTTGACAAAAATATTTGCCAATCTTCTTATACAAAAGTATATGAGTAATGATACAAGGTATGATACGTTTTCAATAATATAACTTTGTTTGTTTGTTGTTATTTGTCCCTTACGAGAATTTTTTACCCAAAGAGACGCCGCTTCTTGCCAGTGGAGGTCTGTAAAATTTAGTTTTACAATCGGTACTCAGGGCCATTGAGAAGTGAAATATTTTTAAATTCATTTAAGGAATGAATTTAATAGCTACCCATTTTATACGGTATAAACTTGGTTGGGGCAGTTTACGCTTTATAAACCGCAAAGCGGTTTATAAAAAAGCGTAAACTGTTCCAACCCAGTTTATACCGTATAAAATAGGTAGCTATTAAATTCATTGCTTATAATTTAATTTTCATTCATTTGATGTAAGAAAAAAAGAAGATTGTTCTAACAAAATGACTTCAATTTGTACAAAATTTGAATGTAACGTCAAGCGGATTGATACGTTTTTGACGAAAGTCATTGTGACGTAGGCAACCCATTTTATACGATATGAAGTAAATTTTTTATCCAATCAAATACAGCGTTACACCCAGAATTCAATTATTGATATTTAAAATTTTAAGTTATCATCATCATTTCTATCTAAAAAATAAACCACAAATCATAAATTTTATTTTTGATAAATTAGTAAAGTTTTTGTAAGCAATGGTTTGTCCAAGCGGCGCAACCTCGAAACTACGTTTTTTCGACCTAAGTGGAACTAAGATAAACTTTTTTGATATGAACATTTGACATCCGAAAATCCCGTTACAATGTACTTCAGGTATGTGTTGGGACACTATTGTTCCATAAAATATGAAATGTTTACCTCTTTCTGGATGTTCTATGAAGTTTTATTGTAAATTTTACATGGCGTATCCAAACAAATATTGCCTTGAAAATGACGTCAAAATGGGGGAGGGGTTGCCTTTTCCAACATTAAAATAAAGTCACAATGTGAAAATGACGTCAATATGATAGTAGTACATGATAAATAACGTTTTGCCCGGTTTCATGATTGTGACGTCACAATGTGAAAATGACGTCAATGTGTAAGTAACTTGTAACAAAAACTGGTTGAAACACTCAGTCTTACTCGAGAAACGAACGGCTGTAAAGTTTTAACTTATAACTTAGCCTAATTCCTTTGCAGGCCAGTAGCATAATTACTTAATTTGAAACCACTGAATCTATCTCTACCCAGAGTTATCGTACCACTTATACTTCTATTGTAGCGAAGCGAATGATAACTCTGGGTAGAGATTGCCACTAAGTAACTTGTACAAGGTGGTGTGTTCCCCGAATGGCTACTCGGAAAAAACAACAAGTAATTATCACACTCAATTAAGGGGCCCTCTAAGAGGTACCGGTAGACTTACCTGTGTTTACCTGGATAAGTAATATTTTATAAATCAGATATATTCATTCACTTTTTTTAGTTTCCGAAATATACTGAATAAAAAATATAGATAAATAGATATAAATAGATAAAATTAAGATAAAAGAAAAATAAATATTTTATTGTACCTTTAATTCTGTTTTTTTTTTCAAACTATTGATTGGTCTTTTAAATAAATTAACACAAATGTTTTTTTCCTTAAAATGATATAGATATCTGTGCATGATAAATAAAGTGTTTCTATAAAGATTTGTCTCATTTAATTCGTTTATTTATCATTTTTAATTAATTTTTAATTATTAAAACTTTCATTTAAGTCATCATAAAATACAGAAGTTTATGTTTCAATTTTTATAATAAATATAGACGATTGGAGATAAAAACAGATCACTTTAATTTTAAAGGAATTCCTAAGTTAATAAGCTAATTGATGAAGCACCTGATAATCAGTTCACTTTGAAATTTTCAATAAGCAATTTTTAGTAATGGAAGGAAGCATTAGACCTCCAGCGAAAAAGTATGCAAGTATAAAGAGAAGATTGCAGTTACTGAAAGAAAGGTATGAGCATGGCATCATTGATCTTATGACCTACACAGTCTCTGCTTCTGAACTTCTTCACCTTGGATAGTGATCCCTTAGTTGTGATGAAACATTTGGAGATGGACTAAATAAATTGTAAATATTGTAAATGTGTGTGATATGAAAGTGATACAATGCTATTTAATATATAATGTGAAAATCAGTGCTGCTAAACAATAGAACTTCAAGATAATTTATAGTTTATAATATGTTTTGTCCTTGTAAAAATATTTGTTTTAAAAAATTTTATACAAATATTTATTCATGCTAGTGCTCAAATTAAGGACAGACGAGACGTTCCTTAATAACAGATAAATTTTTCAAAGATTTTGTCATTGAAGTATTGCTACTTAAACATGTTTACTCACAAAAAATTGAGGTACCTTACCAGGCATTTCTGCAAGATACCAGTGGTAGTTTTCCTTATATAATCCTTTTGAGAAGAAAAATAATTTTCCAATTTCAAATGTTTAAGTGTTTGGATTTTGTAAAAAAAAAAGTTTAGAAACTGGTTTAGAAATCAGAATGTTATTAAGATTTTGAATATTTTTCATACATTACGAAGATATACAAAACAGATATTGAGGAACGTCTCGTCTGACCTTAAAAAAATGAATTAAGATCCATTTTGCTTTATTTAAATTGTTAGATTATTCATACAGGTAAGTCTACCTGTATCCCTTAGTGGGCCCCTTAATTGAGTGTGATAATTACTTGTTGTTTTTTTCGAGTAGCCATTCGGGGAATAAACCTACAAGGTTTATGAAGACAAAAGACTTTCCAGGACTTCAATCATTTATTTGATTGATTTTTTAAGTGAAAGAATTCGAGGGAAATGGTTTTTAAAAAAATGACACTCTGCTGCCCAGTGAAAGAGATGTGTCCTTAGTTGCGTAATCTGATATGAAAGATCGCCAAGTTAAGCTAGAAAAATAGTTGAATATCTTTACAATAATGTAATTATTAAATCCCTAAAATATAGTTTACTTTAGACTTAAAAGGTATCAGATTCAATTACAAGAATGCTCCCGTTCTATACCCATACCAGGATAAAACGCCGTTTCTTAGACGGAGGACTCAGGTTGTGATGGTCACCATGCTCTTTCTGGAGAATGATCACCTTCCTTTTCCCAAGATTAGGCCATTTCTGACAGACTGTTCTTGTTATAAAGAAATAACTAACATGGTAACATTTTAGCTTCTATAAAAAGAATGCTATGAAGCATGTCACGTGACTGCTTGGATCACGTGATTCGCGCGCATAGGCAGAACGGTAAACCACTGAAACCCAATTTTAATTGTTTTATGGAAGTTTTTTAATTAGTTCGCAAACTTTTTGATCGCCCCTTGTATTGCTTATGCAATACTCTTAAAAATGCTTGTTTATGCAGTTATATTCAACTGTCACCTATACATACCATGTTTATATGTTCCAACTTAGTCAATACTCAAGAATATGTTCAATGAAAGATCAGTTCTTGGACCGAGGCAGTCTACGGACTCTGAAGTTGATGCTGTAGGGATTAAAGTTTTGTATATTCTATGGTCCTTAATAGCGAACATAATCTATCATTGGGTCGAATTTTAGTTGACATGTTTCACTTTAAATGTTAGGCCTTTGTTTCTTTATAGAATTTGAGTAAGAATTTACCTTCTTCCTGATTATAACATAGGGATCATGACGGGTGTGACCAGTCAAAACGGGATACTTACTCCTCCTCTAAAATTCCCGGGGGTCCATGTGTATGCCCTGTTCACAGATATGTATACGATCGTAGTTTTTAGATCTTTGGAGACTGAACGCTGTTCTTTATGTTCACCTTTTATTATACCCCAAGCAACAAGTTGCGCGAGGTATAATGTTTTTGACCCGTCCGTCAGAGTGTCAGTCAGTCAGTCAGTCAGTTCGTCAGTCCTGTTTTTTGTCAGCGCAACTCCTCTTAAACCGATGCACAGAATTTCATCAAACTTTGCAGATATTTAGAACATAATGTGTAGATGTGCATATTACCAGGAAATTCCGATTCCTTTATTTTTCCGGGAATTTCCGCAATTTTCAACTTAGATTTTTGAATATAGAGATGAACAGTTTGTCGGCGCAACTCCTCTTATACCGCTGCACAGAATTTCATCAAACTTTAGGGATATTTAGGACACAATGTGCAGATGTGCATATTACCAGGAAATTCCGATTCCTTTATTTTTCCGGGAATTTCCGCACTTTTCAACTTAGATTTTTGGCCATGCCTTGAATATAGAGATGAACAGTTTGAACTCCTCTAAAACCGCTGCACAGAATTTCGTCAAACTTAATAGATATTTAGGACACAATGTGTAGATATGCATATTACCAGGAAATTCCGATTCCTTTATTTTTTATGCGAATTTCCGCACTTAAAACTTAGATTTTTGGCTATACCTTGAATATTGAGATGAACAGTTTGTCAGTGCAACTCCTCTTAAACCGATGCACAGAATTTCGTCAAACTTTGCAGATATTAAGGACACAATGTGTAGATGTGCATATAACCGGGAAATTCTGATTCCTTTATTTTTTCTGGGATTTTCAGCACTTTGATTTTTGGGGGAGCGTGGGGTATGTGAGCTTGCTCACTTTTTTTTCATTATTTCAGATATGACTTGAACACTACACTTCGACATCTTTTTGGTAACAAGGAACTTTTCAAAAACTCTTTTCTTCTCTCCCAGTTTGTGAATACTCTTGATGTAATGACCCGCAGAACGGGTTTAAGACCGTATAACTACCTCCGACTAGATAAAGATTCTCAAACGGGAGAAAGTCATAGAGTAAGTGGTTTTATCCTATTATGGATAATACTATGCTGATCTACTATTCAAAAGTTACAATCTTTAAATTCTCTTCTTTGGGGTGAATTTTTAAATATTTCACAGTACAATTATATATTGTCACTTACTTAAGACTTTTTATATATTTCTTATAAGAAAAAACCTTTTTATGAAAAACTCTACACAAATGGCTTTATCAGACTATTTTGAATAGATAAATCAAGTTATATACAGTGTATTGTACTCATTTCAAGCTACATGTATATAGCTGAATCAAGAGATTATGTTTGACCTGTTTATATTATACAATTATTGCTGTTTTTAAGGTCAATACGATGATTTATACACCTGAGGAGTACAATATTCACTGAGCCCGAAGGGCGAAGTGAATATTGTACTTCGAAGGTGGCTAAATCATCGTATTGACCATAAAAAACAGCAATAACTGTTTTATTATATGATTAAATAATAGCAAACTCCTACAGGACTGTTTCTTAGCTTTCATTGAAAGTTTTTTAACAAGAAATTTCAACAAGAACACATTGTAACTGAAAAAATGGAGCAGGTCAATAATTCCTTAAATTGACCTGCAATAATTCCTTGTATTGACCTGGAACGTCACGTGCAGGTCAATACAACGTAGTATTTTTCTAACATAGTTGTATCTCAGCCAATCAGATAGAAGGAAATTATTCAATCATATAATAATAAAGAATACTGTAAACAAAAAAAATATTACAAAAAATCATTTTATTTTAGACGTCTTCAGCTTTTAAAAACAGAGGGTGGATTCCGCGACCATTTTAGAACAAACAATCTCATGTATGGAGTATTAACGTACATGAGTGAAAAAATGGGAGGAGACGATGGGAAAATCTTGTAAAAAAGGATATTTTTGCTCCACTAGGGATGAATTCTTCTTCATTTTTTACCGAACTGGATCCGGATGTGATTGATGTTGCGACAGGATATGTCTTAGATGAAGGGATTCTACATCCTGTGTCTTTCCAATTTTTGCGGTACGTGAATTTTGTATTCAGCTTCAAACATGTGAAATGGTGTCTATTTATATAATAGTGTTTTGTTTTGCGTGCACTATGCCTAAATAGTAGTCAGGGTTTGACACATGGTGCACGAGCCGCAGGCGAGTGCACTTTGTGTCAAACCCTGACTACTATTTAGGCATAGTGCACGCAAAACACAACACTATTGTTATTATTATGCTGACTGTTGTTATTGTATACATAAAAACGGCAATATTTTCTTCATTCCCAATGTTCATTTTCATCACCTGTTACATTCGTCTACTCTATTATGACGTCACCTTGTGCAACATGTACGTCATAATCTTTTTCTTTAGTTTAAGAGCCATTCTCTGTAATGATTTGAAATTTCATATAGGAGCTGTGGCACGCGTAGTCTCAGAATTTCTCCAAACTCTCTATGATAAAAGTCATTGATACCCTAAACTGAAATCAGGCAAAAATTGGTTGCTATGCTTTATAGTTACCATGGCAACATGTCTTAAAGTTCGAAAAATGGCATTTTTTAACATGTTTAGAGACCCATAGTTAACATTTGCAGCAAAGCAAACAATTGGCAATAACCGAGGATTGCCGAATGATCTAATTCCGTATTCGAATGTAAAACGCCAAGGTTACTTTCGCTTTCTGTCCATACCAGCTGTCCTAACGAGCGCGTTTGGATTATTTTTAGTCAGAAATGTGTATTGCAGAGGCTCGAAGGGGGAAATTTAAGCATAAGGTTTTAGAAGAATCATTTCTTAATAACAGATCCCAGGCAGTGAGTCAGTAAAATACGGCAAAATATAACGAAAACAGAGGTTGAAGCAATGGAAGCCAAGGTTTTATCCCTTGTGTAGTTTTATAGTAAATATCGTTTTTTTTTTTTTTTATAAATATTTTTTACACGCCAGGAGCAAGTCCCTGTGATCTCTACATTAATTTATGTTTTTTTTATGTCATACGGTGCAGGGGTTCAGGTGTAAAAGTAAGGATGAATTTCTATAACTATGGTCTGAGGCTCCTTTTTTGAAATTTTTCTATGATGAAAAAAAAAATCAACAATCTTTCTGGTTATTTTAAAACAAAAGTGAAGGAAAATGGTTGAATAATGTCGATGGTTTGTATCTTTTATAATTTTGAAGAGTGGCTCATTATGTATGATTTCTTTAAAGTTTAAATAGACCCTAGGGGTTTGACAGCATAGTTTGTGACACTATGTTCTTTTATGAATAAAGATGACTAGAATAGGCAGGTCCCAGTTCAATTGAGAGATATCATGGATGTCTGAGAAATCTACCTTTAAAATAGTTACATTTAATAAGGTTGGATGGAAAGAAGTAATAATAACTTTTATTTACTCTGTTGTGCACTGTCCCTTTATTTTGTCATTCAATGCCCTTCAAAGTTGCTTCAGTTTGAATGAGACAACTGAAATTGATCAGCATGATCAATATTGTTGTAAATAACTAAATTACTTAAAATTGACAGGATTCATGTACTGTGTTGAGATATTCCATTTGGTCATACTAACAGTTGCCTAACAATGTTCTTCATTGGAACTGCGGGTGCGTATCATTACTGCTACATTTTCAAAATTTTCATTACCGCTACATAGTCATTACCGCTACAAAAAACCTTACATTACCTCTACATAAAAAAGTATACATTACAGCTACATTGCCTCTTTTGTTAGTCAGCCACATATACGTGTACAGTACAACCTATCAATGCATAAGACCCGTTTCCCTTGCTCACCACAGGGAGGTGAAAGTAAGACTTTGAGCAGGATGTTTCTTTTTATTATTAAAATCAATTTAATTTCATAAAAAACAAAAAATTAAAATCAAGCACTGTTCATAGATAAAATGCTAAAGCATTGAAAGCCATTTGCTTGACACATATTGTTGTTTTCTAAATTTATAACCATCGATAAGTAAGCTGGCATTCCCTCAATTTGTAACAAACTTCTCAATGGTGGTCATAATGTTCAGATGACGCTAAATAATTAAATTTCGACTGCAGAGTTATTTATATATATGTACTTATTCTGATTAGATAGTGAGTGAATTCTGTCGATTAGAACTCATATACCGAACCATCCTGGCTAAATCGATATGTAGCGGTAATGAGTTGTTTTGGGCCGATTGATTATGTAGCTTTAATGAATTGTTTTTGGCCGGAAAAATGTAGCAGTAATGATCGGTCGAAAATCTGAAAAAATGTAGCGGTAATGAGTTGAAATTTTTGGCGATGTAGCGGTAATATTGACTTCCTGGAACTGCATTGAGTACAATTATATATACATGAAGTAAGGGGAGAGGGGAGTTTAATAAGGGTTTAAATAGAAACCCTTTTAAGACATCTAGTATTTTTATGTCAACTTAGTCATACGGTTTATCTATTGCTATGTAGCTCCTTCCGTGCATTGTCTGTTGTCAGTCCTATATTATTCTCAAACTTTTAAAATATTATCAACTCTCAAAAGTAACTATAAAGCAGTTTATACAGTGAAATTTATTGTTCATATGCTCCCTAACCGAACCACTCCAACCATGGGGTCTGAAGTTAGATCCCAAATCCATCAACTCTCTTGTAATCTTAAAAGTCTTTTTCTGTGCACTTGGACCTCTAGAAGACATACCGGTACTTTTTGCATGAAAATGGTAATATTAGCGAGTCTTTTTTTTAAAACAAATTAATTACTCCTTCGCAGTTTCATACATATTAATACTGAACAACCATCAATTTCTTCTTTTCCAGCATGTGTTTGTTCATTGTATCTTTCATCTACATGGATGATGGAAGACTTTCTCCAGACAGTCTAGTTGTCATTACTGTTGCTGCCTCTGTGATCGGTTATATTGTTAGTAAGCTAGTGGACAAGGTTACTAGTTCAAATCCTTCAGAGGATGAGCCTCAACGAACAGGTAGGGCAAAAGATATTAAATCTACTTTTAAGCTTTCAATAGATACTATCAAGTTATACTAAATTTTTTTTGTGATGCTAACTATGAGTGTAACAATAACCATTATACCAATTTAATTCATATTGAATAGATCTACAGTCCAAATAAAATGAAAATGAATCCATTCTTTTAATTAGTTTACACAGAGAATAATACACACCCTTTTCCATATCACATCCTGTATCAGCCCGAGACACCAATATCAGCCAGAGGGCCGAAGGCCCGAGGGCTGATATTGGTCGAGGGCTGATACAGGATGTGATGTGGAAAAGGGTATGTTTTATTATATTTATTACATACTTAGTAATAAAATACAGAACACATTAAGTTGAGAAGAAAATAAGTAAATAATCATGCATGGACTTCTTACAGAAATATACATGATCTATTGTCTCATACGATTTGGGTTTATTTCTACTTCTATTTCAATGCACTCGATCCGTAATTCAAAATAATCTATTACATGTATTTGTAAATTAAGATTAACCTTGTTTTCAAAAAGTTAAAATTAAGAGAATATGTACCCACCAAAAATTTTGTACGATCACAAGTACTGTTTTTGTGGTTTCATTTACTAAGAGTGTGATATTGACGTCACAATAGCCGTATCAGCCCTGCAGGGCTGATATGGATTTGCGGGGCTGATATAGGTTATCAGCCCCGCAAATCCATATCAGCCCTGCAGGGCTGATACGGCTATTGTGACGTAGCCATATCGCATATGCAAAAAACCTGTATTTATTACTAAGTGTGTAATAAAGTGATATTATAGATAACGGCGTCTGTGGCGTATAGGGTGGCGCGTCAGACTGACGAAGTATTCGGGGTCGTGAGTTCGCTTCCCGGTATGGGCGTTGTCGGATTTTCCTCAAAAATGGATGCCGTGCACTATTTCGGCATAGTATGCCGTGCACTATTTCGGCATAGTATGCTTACGCTATATAAATCCTAAGACATTATGCGAGAATAGTAGGGTATGGGTTATACAGAGACAAACTGACAGGAAGCATAATAATAATTCTTCGTATTGGGTATAATATCATTAACGAAATAATACAAATAAAAAAAAATAATCGATTAATAGCATTTACAAATCAATTAAACAAGCTAATTCAGAAAATCTGTGTCACTGCTTTAAGGAAATCAAAGTTTTCAAGAGTACAGACAGTGGGCTCATTTACAGAGTAGAATTTTCTACATGAATCATACATGTACATTGTATCAACAGATAAACAAGAAAACATTGATGTGACCA
>NW_026917946.1:0-13986 GCF_032062105.1 Saccostrea cuccullata | reverse complement strand
CAGTGCAGTAAGCAGTAGTTCTTTTTTTTTTCTTTCCTGTGGTACACTATTAATTGTTAAAAAAGAACAGACCACGGAACTATGGATCACACGCTTGACTTGTAAGCCGATAATTTGTCTACCATGCAGTGATACACCTAACCCCTTTACTTACAATCTAGTTTCTTGTTCTAAAAAAATAAGTCGAAGCTCCTAGTTAATGTATGGAACGCCGTCACTGCCTTATAGCAGAACACAACAACTGCATTGCGTCAACTTTACACTACATTATGTCAACTCTTTATGACATTTACTCACACTACTATTGCATTGTGTCAACCTTGCATTACATTATGTCAACTCTATATGACATTAGACCACACTACTATTGCATCGTGTGAACTTTCTTTTACATTATGTCAACTCTTTTTGACATTATACCACACTACTATGCCATCGTCTTAATTTTCCTTTACATTATGTAAACTCTTTATGACATTTACTCACACTACTATTGCATCGTGGGGATTTTCCTTTACATTATGTCAATTCTTTATGACATTTACTCACGCCACAATTGCATCGTGTGAACTTTCCTTTACATTATGTGTACTCTTTATGATATCAACCCACACTACTATTGCATCGTGTGAACCTGCCATTACATTATGTCAACTCTTTATGACATTAACTCACTCTACTCTTACATTGAGTTAACTTTCCTTTACGTTATGTCAACTCTTTATGACATTTACCCACACTACTATTGCATCGTGTTAACTTTCCTTTACATTATGTCAACTCTTTATGACATTTACACACACTACAATTACGTTTCGTCAAATTGCATTTCATTATGTTTACTTTTCATGACATCTAAGTTTTTATTATCTGATGTGAAAAGCTCATGTCATACTGTGCGCACTGTTCTACATTATGTCGATTCACTATTACGTTATGCGAACACGGGTATCCTCGGTCTTTATATGAGCATACCGTATTTTCCGCGATCCGCAAGCACTAAAAATGGCGGGAGAGAAAACTGTTGTAAAAGAGATTCTCGGGGATTTGGGAATGACATCTTTAAATGAAAACTTTAAGCGACAAATGATTGACTATCTTGAAACGTGCAAACCCTTAACACTGCGACTGTGAATTAAAGTCACGTCGAAATTCAATGGTGTTTACTTTAATCTGATAATTAAATAAATCAAATACCGGTATTATGAGTCGTGCAGCATTTTTTTTCTTTTTATTTTGAATTGCTTGTTTGTTTGTTTTTGTTTTTTATAAAAGTCTTAAACTTTGTAGGACATTGCATTACTTTCACATTAAGTTTAGCAGAATTAAGTTGAAAACTTTTTTCTATATATAAAACTATAAAGCCTGAGAGCTTCTCCGCTTTCCGCCCTTGGTCTCCAACCATATACCGCCCCCTTCCTTGGTCAAGATTCCCATATCCGTCACTGATATGTGCCCATGCATGCTTACTAACTAAAGGCATATTCAATAGATTTAGATGAGTGACTGGTAGATTTTTATAATAGAATTCTTGCCCTGGAATGGTTTAAAAAATTACTAATACCAGTGACGTAGCATTTTTTTTTTGAAAGAGGAGGTCTGCCAGAAAAAAAAATTGCCCGAAAAAACTTGACAAGCCAAGAAAAAAATGTCCAAGCACGAAAATCCTATTTCGGGGAAGCGGGTCCAACTTCGATCAGTCCTATTTTTTTCCAGATATACAACATTACCCTTAGACTATACTTCAACAAAAAGTGGGGATGGGGGCTTTACTTTCAATGAACATTACATTTTCAATAGTTAAGTTATGTCTGGGAAAAGAGGGGGGGGGGGTTGATACGGGGGGGGGGGGGGGGGGGGGGTATTATGTGCCTGAAATCAAACAGGACCCCCCATATTACCAGTCATTAAAACATGGTCGTCAACATTCATTATATACTAGATATACAGCTTTGAGATAATGTAAATGTATTTTAACATCAGGTAATGAACTTTTGGAATCAACATGATAAAGAGTTAACACAATATAAAGATATTTTTAAATCACATAAGAAAGAGTAGACATAACGTAAATATGTATCCACATCACGGAATGGAGTTTTGACATAATGTAATAAAGTGTTGATATAATATTAACATATGATAACATTATGTTATAAACTTTTTACACCACGTAATAAAGGACTGACATAAAGGTAAGATGTGTTCACCTCACATCATGATACCCTCGCCGTAAAATAAAGATAAATCCATATCACGTAATAATGCTTTTATATAATAGAAATATACTCTCTCAAAAAGGAATGGGCTTTTGACTTCATGTAAGGATAAGTTTAATTATAAAACACAATTTACTTGACGTAATGCAATTTTGACCTCACATATTAAAGAAATGAAATGATGTAAAGAAACATTCATTTCACGTAATAAAGTTTTAACACAATGTAAACACATCACTTCACATAATGAATTTTTTACTTCAAGTTATGAAGTGCTGACATAATGAAAGGATGTATTTACTTCATGTAATGCAGCACGGACATGATGTTAAGATATATTTACATCATATAATGAAAAATGGACATAACGTAAAGATATGTTCACATCACGTAATGATAAATTGACATAATAAATGCATAGTTGTATGCTATAAGGCAGTGATGGCGTTCCATATTAATGCCTGGCATTTATTTGCTGATCAAAAATTTGCTAATCAGTTCTCCAAATATTTTTGTTTTTACAATTTTCTATCTCTCTTGTATGCACCTCTGGTGTCAAACAGGGAATGCAACTTTAGATTTGTAAATATTTAAAACTAATAATATCCATGGTTTAAGCGGTCTTCACAGAATGTAATTTTTTCAGCTTTTGAATAGCAAGTAATATAGTGTGTTCTGCCTGAGTAAAATTAAAAAGAAAGGAGTTCTTGCTGAATAAAGTTATGACATATCAGATTCCTTAAAATTGCTAAAGGATTGTGGTAATCTGATTTGCTTATTGGGTGTTCAGAAACTTGCACTTTCACTTCAACCTGTTCAAACTGCTAAGAGCAAAAGAAGTTGGGTTCTTAAAAGGTTTTCATGTGCAGAGAGCAAAATAAGTTTAGTTCATGAAATTAATTTTTTCGTGAACAATATTGGGTATAAACCAGGAAGATTTCCTTTAAAACTTTGACCAAAGGAAATGTGTACTTGTTTTCTGAACTGATATAATCTATATTATAATGAACCTTAAAGCTTAACATAGAATATATGGTCTCAAATGAATTCATGATCTGGTACAAAAGGAAGATGACAGAATAGAAACAGCTAGGACACAATGTTGCATGGCTAAAATCTTTTGGTTCCTTAAAATTTAAACAGTGATTTAACATGTACCTTGCACAATATCCCTCCAACACTCAATCCTCTTCCTTTAGAAAAAAATATTTTTGTGATCTTTAATAATAGATGGTTTCCATTGTGAAAAAAATAAGGTACATTTCAAAATCTGAAATTTAAGTTAAAAATTGAAAGAAGAGATTTCATAAAGTTGTACTAGAAGCTATTCAAACATAAATGAATAGAGATGTATATATGTACTAACAATAAATATTTACCATTAAAAAAAATTCAATACAAATAATTTACCATTTTCCAAAGATGTCTATTACTTAAATGCAAAGAAGTCAGTAATTTTTATGGGTGTTAGTTTTGTTGTTTTTGAGGAATGAAGAGAGCCACAAATTTGAGTTATGAAATATAGAATAAAGAAATCTTCATTCTGAAATGAAATAAAATCCTGCAAGATCCATTTATTCCTCCCTCCCCCCAAAAATCAATAAGTTGAACCCATGAAAATATGTATACAATAGGTATTGGGCTGTTTTGACTCATTAAATATTGCTTAGATTCACCATTTTCTATCTTATTTAAGAAAATATGCCTACATGCAGCTATGCATATCTTTACACTTGTTGGACCTCACAAGGGTAAAGGGGAATAACTCCTGAGACATCATAATCTCCATAAAAAGATTTGAGAGTTGTCTTCCTTTAGTAGCTTTAATTCTTCACTTCATTGAATTTGAAGAATGTGTCTTGAGCTAAGACATACTAAAATGAAAATAAATCAGAGTTTGACTGCAAAACTTTGTGAATTAAGAAAAAAGGAAAGGAAAAAACCTTGTAAAACATAAAAGATATTCCACATTTTTGTTAATAATTCATTTTCTTTGATTGCAAGACTAAACAGATGAATTCAAAATTGTTTTATTGAGTGTTTTTAAGAGATTTGGAGAAGAGTATGCTCAACACTCCAGATATGACATTTAAACGAGAAGGTATTAAAAGAATACAAAGTTCCTTTTTATTGCTTATTGAATTGCAGCAGGTATAGATATTGATTTATTTGACTGTGTTAGGATTTAAAATTGTTTACTCAGCCAAATTGTCCATGTAATTGTTGCTTCAGTTGTAGTATTAAACAGTTTGCAAATTTTATTGTAAAAAAAATCTATACAAGTTAAATGGTAGATTTATCGTTTAAACAGTTATTTAAATTTTTTATGTCTGCAAGGATGTAACGGGTAATATTTTTTTTGCCACCTTTAAAAGTGAACTTATCTTTTTTTCTCTCCATAGAATCTACTGATATACTGTTACAAGTATCATAAAGACGGTTAACAAGAGTGTATTGTCAGATAATTATGTATCATTTAAATCAGCTATTCGCTGGATGGCGATCCGATTACAAAAATTAGCCACAAGGCATACGGTTTTAAAATGTTTTTCTTTGACTTAGCCCTTCATGCTTTTTAATAATGTAAGAATTCCATTGGATTTCAGTGACAAAGTGGCGAGAATCTCTTGATGACTTTTTATGAAGGAGGGTCGTGTTGACATAGCGAAACTATAATTTTAACAAGATTCGATATCAGCGTTGTTGGAAGTCGAGGGCAAAAATTTGTTGTTGTGGGTGACAGTGAATGGAGAACAAGCTAGATGTTGTGTAATATTTGTGGTCTATGAAGCTTCTGTTGGCCCTCTTTATCTCAGGTTTATCTCGGGAAAGACTTTTCATTGTAAGATCTGACAATCAGGTTGCTATGATATTATAATAGTATAATTGGAACATATATACTTAGTCTAATCATTGGATTACATTATTCCAGCTGCATTATTCTCAAATCACTGGATAGTGAACGTGTTTTGTCCATGGGAAATATGTATCTTTTAGTGTGTTTTTCAGAAAAAAAGTTTGTTGATGTTCATTCAGTCATTGCAACATATTGTGAGTAAGATTATATTATATCTTACTCAAGAGTGCAAGAAAGTTTTCAAAGATGAGGAAAAAGCTTTTGTGAGTCACCTTAATTGAAGAATTGCATATATATCAGTAAGGTACCATTGACCTAGATTCCACCTGTGTGAAGACCATTTGAGACCAAAATGAGTACAGCAGTCGCAACAAAGCATTCTGCACGATTGAAGGCCAACCCTGCAAACCTTAATCATGTCAAACGATTGAGAAAGGTAAAGTATGTTTGTCCGTTAATATAATTAAGGAAGCAAAGTGAGTTGGAAAAGAAAGTCCCCCCCCCCTCACTCCTTCTCCCTCCCCACTCTGGTGTGTAATTTGCTCTTTCAAAAAAAAAAGGGGATATCCTTGACCACACAGGTCTCGCTTTTTGAGAAGTTAATAAATGAATTAGTTTATCCTTCATTTAATTAATTAAGAATAAATTTGGTACCTTGTGAATTAACAGCAGTAAGGACAATTAGACTCTAGGCATGCTAAAAATCTTTGATCTTTAATCCATATAAAGAAAAAATTTTTAGAATGGGTTTGTTCTATGACAAAACTCTGAGTGTTTCATTAGCTTTACATTACTTCTTCATTCAAGGTGTATATTTCAGAGGTAAGAGAATTTGTAATTGGTTGGCACTAATTGTTTTTCTTGATCCTTTAGAAGTGAATTAGATTGATTTGTTTTTGAATTACATAGAAAGTAGTATTTTCTTTGCAATAATTTTTCATCTCTTACCCTCTGTCTGTCTTTTGAGCTTTAAAAGAGGTATGGTAGAGTAGTTGAAAACTAATTTTTTAAAGAATTTAGTGGTTTAAACAAGTAGTCTATCCTTTTGCAAATTTTCCTCTGTCATGACATGTTTTAAAATTGCTCTGATGTCTCGAAACTTCTAAGAAAAAAAAAAACTAGAATGGTGTCCCGTTTTCCTTCTTAACAAGTTCTGAACATAATGTTTTATTGACAATTTGTCATTCAAGTATTTCAGACTGTAAAATTCCACAGCATACAATAGATGTCATTTGAAAATCAAATTTTGCTACATAAGCCCCACCCACCCACCCACCCCCCTCAACTTACTGCAAATCTAACTTTACGCAAGTTCTTCATTATTGCTTTTATGTGTATTTTATGTTTTTTAAAATTTGTTAGCTGTCTTGATACCCTCTATGTTTGCTTATGGGTACCAAAAAAGACACATAGTCATTTAATTTATGGGTTCCTGAGCAGTAGAAATATGTCCAAAACCATTGTCAGGCCTGTGTTTGTCTTGTGATGTAATTGTCAAAGTGGGCAACATATCTGTTTGTACTAAGATTTAGTAAACAAGTCTCTCGAACAGGCTGATAAAAAGGGTTTATATTTAAACTGGGAATTGGCAAGGCTGTGCAACATGTAGTGGTCATTGGGAATTTAGCTAAGTTACCAAGCTAATCTGGGAGTCGATTGGTCACTCGACAGTTTGTGTATTTTGTTTGACTTTCTGATTGACTTAAATCTGTTGAAGGAATACACAGTGTTGCTGTCTTACTTTTCCATTGAAATATATAACTTTTTAAAAAAATTATGGTGATATGCAGAAATTTATGAAAAAGGAAAAAAATTGCCTGATGAGAATGTTCATTCAAAGGTAGATAAGCCATGATAGCTTATGATTAAACAGGAGATAAAATTGCATACAAAAGTAAATAGTAAAACTTCAAATCTTTTGAAGACACTGACATTTAAAAAGTCTCCAAAAAGAGTGACAAGGTTGCATGCAATGACTGTGACAGTGAGTGTTAATTATGTAATTGTCAAGGATCTTTTTGTATGGCCGTCATAGTCGATTGCTAATGGCAGTATTCCCTTGTAAAAGATACATGTTGTGCCATTCACAGAAAAAAGCTTTTACTGTTCTATCTCTGTCCCAAAGCGGGATTTAGTGAAATAAGTCCCAGTTAACCCCAAAATGAGACCTTCTTTAAGAACTGTGCTGACATCTCTTGTACAAGGCAGTATCATAATGACCATGCTATTTATAATTGGTTCGAATTGAAGGCTGTTTTTAAATTATGCCATTGTCATTTTGAGGACTATTTTGTTTCTACTAATTGTTTTGAGGTTCAATTGAAGCATCAGATAGCATTGTTAAGGAGTGATCTAGGGCGCGTTTTGTGTGTTCCAGGACCCACTGCAGAAACACCCGAGAGGGCAGAGGAATTTCGTTTTGTAGGACCTTAGTAGTGTTTACTTTTAGATAGCATATGTGATTTAAGGACACCAAGATGCCTTCAGACATTGATACTTTGTGCAAATAGAGGGACTTTATTGATTCGAAAAGTGGAAGTCCTCTTGAAGAACAATCTTTTTAAGGAGGGCCCATGATAGTCTGCTTGACTTCCACCCCTGGATTTAACCGCTTTTCTGCCATACCTTTATCATTAATTATTTGGGACTGGAAATAAGGACATCTCTCAGAAGCCTGCTGCACATCAAAGGATGAAAGTGAAAATGCAGTAGTTTTTTTTAGTGGGTGACAAATGAATTTCTGACAAGATCAGAATATTTACCTTGTATTTCTAGCATCTGTGAGAACGGAGGACTAATTTGGGGAAGAATCGACCCATTAGTGGGTCATTTGGACTAAGATTGGGTTATTTCATTGAATCTAGAGGATTATGTTTGAAAGAGGCTACCCTGATTTATTTTGAAGTGGACTTAAGGAAGAAGAAAAGAAGCAGGTGTATTGCCCCCTCTCTCTCTCACTAGGATACACAAGAAGCATGGATCACTGATCCTCAACACACAGTTTTAAATGTATCTCCTGAATATAGAGAGACGATTGACAGTTTGAGATTTTATCCACCATTCATACTATTTGAAGATAATAGCGCCTACCTATTCAGCAAACTTTTACAAATTCCACATAGAAAAAGATAAAAGCGTGAAATATGTTCCCTTTTCCTTCCTCCCATTCGTTCAGGTTTTCAGTGTGAAGATGTAAACAGAGACCAATCTGAGTCGCAATTCGAGCCGTCCAACCACTTCCAAGTTAAATTTTGTACAAGGGTTACCTACTGCCAGTTGTTTGAATTGGAAAATTTTTATTTATCCACGGATGGACCTAATCTATATTGGAACCGATACTCCATTTGGGGGGATGTTTTATCTTGAAGAGCGGTGATTGAATTGTAGACATGCATGTCATTTGATTCATTTTGAGAGTTTTAGCACGAGTGATTTGATAGATAACACACCGATTTGGGAAAAACTACACCAGAGCCTTGTGTAATTGGAGAAATAGGTGTTCGTGTTAATGAATACATATTAGGAAAAATAAGAAATTTGGTCGTTCTCTGTTTTGTTCAGGATACAGAAAAAGTTTCATGACTGTGCTAAAATTATTTAAGTGCATTGTTGAGGTTGAAGAAAGTCATCTAATCTTGTAGATTAATTTCCACTGGTATTGTGTGCATACTTAAAATACAGGACAGGAGAACTAAATATATGCACATTTTGTGTCATACTTGTGGGATGAATAACTAATTAAAAAACTTGTTAATTGAAAGGGACATGTGTCCTCCTTACAATTTATTATAATCAGTGCCTATTTTTAGAGGACCTTCAGAAAAAAGGACGGTGATAATCTTCATCCAATAGCAGCCCCTGGATCTGTTACAAATCAAAAGGGGGGATGAATGCCTCTTACCTTTCAAATGCATAAGCCTGGTAATTTAAAGACCCTTTTATCATAAGTATAGGTAAGCCTAAACAAAGACTCCATAGTATGTGATGATTCTAAACAATGCCCTGTCTTGTTTCTAGTATCTGGATCTTCTTTTGACACACAGGTGTCATACCTAACGTTTTACCTTTATGGATCCAAATGGGGCTTCTGGTGCAGATAAAATAGGGAGGTTTTGTGTGTTGAAGCATTATTAGGGCACTGGAGCAGAGGAGCCCATCCACACAACCCTAAAACTCCAACCAGTACTGGAATTTTTAAGTGTGACAAATGATTGTCTTAGTTTCACAGATTCATTAGCGCTTGATGTGGCATAATTCATACCGGATTTCTAATCATTTACATATCTTGTGAAGGAAAGGTTTGTACAAAAGTAAAAGGTGTCATGGTACAGTAAGGAACATCTTTTTTGAAAATCACAGATTGAAGTGATTGGTTTAAAAATTTTATATTGGAGAGGATTTTAAAACGAGCATTTTGGAAAGGATTATTTTCTTTGAGGAATTCCACTTTTTCAGTGTTTGTATTGTATTTTTGAGGTACATAGGAGAATTTCCTTATAGTAAAACAAGATGAGCACAAATTCTCAAAGAAGAAGGTCAGGTGTCAAGGAGGCTTCAGCCAAAGGGAAAGGTCCACCTGATCGCCCCAAAACTCCAACTTCAGGGGGTAAGAAACGATCAGTGACCACCCCTAAAGGACTGCCACTGCAGAATAAAACAAACGGACATGAGGATAACTTAGATGGTGTTCAGATGGATTTCCCAGCCATATCCCCAGGACAAGGTGGAAAATCCAAATGGGATAACTTGTGTAGAGGGACTGTTTCATCCACCATGAAAAGAAGTGGAAGTGGAGCTATGGACACAGGAAATCGTGAAATGAAAAGAAGCATTAGTGTTACTTTTGATCTGAAAACTGAGAAAAGTAAACCAAATTCCAATCAAATGAAAAGAAGTACAAGTGGAGAGCTGCACCAAAGACAATTGATGCAAAGGTCAATCTCAAAAGAGGAGGTTAGGGCAACTCAGGAAGAGGTGGAGAAGAGGATGCACCGAGCTGTCTCTTTTAGTGATAATCTAGCAAATTTGAATTCCAGTGGAGCACTTCCAGAGGAACAGAGTTCAGTGAAACTAAGACATCCCAGAGTGGAAAATATCAGTGCAACACAGGACAGCCCAGAGGGGGGTGAGGTGGTGGTGAAAAGGAGAGGTGGAAAAAGGCGGTCCGATCCACCAAACAAGAGGTGGAGTCTCAATCTTCCGTTAGAAAGCAGTGCCAGTGTTGGAAGTGCAAGAGACCTAAAGTCTCCATCCACCCCTGGGGGTAGGCCAAGTAAAAGAAGAGTGACCTCTGGCGATTACACAGCATTTGCTCCTATTCTTGGTGCAGCAACCAGTTCAATGGATTTGGAAAAAATCATACAGATGTATAAAATTGAAGGAAATTTTGCAATTCCAGAGGTATGTAAGAGGATGTATCATTTTACAAGTAGATGTGAATTGATAGTTCTGCAAAATATACTTGGCTGAAAAAAAACCTCTTGATTTTGATTTAGCTTTGATTAAGATACTTGGTCCACAAGGAATATTCTTTATGTCACCAATGAGTGTGGTTTTTTGCAGTTTCAATTCAGCTAAGAAATTGGCATTTGCCAGCTTTTTAATCAAAATCTGGACTTGAATGACCTTATATTTTGACTACCTGTTGAAATTTTCTTGATGTTATTTCAGGCATCAAGTTACAGTCATTGGTCTGTTGATACACACAAAAAACCAAACTGTGATATTTCAGCCGATTTAAAATGTTTTCTTCTAAACATGCATTTAAACACTTGCGTAATACATGTATCCAACTTTCAATTGGATGGCCACTGAATGATATAAATTAAATCTAGATTAGTATTTAGATAAATTAGAACTTTGAGGAATGTTAATTGTAAATTATGCAGTTGTAGGGTTTGTTATGGAGAATGATTTTGCATCAGGGAAAAAAAATGTTTTCTGAGTTTTTTTGACGTGCATTTTTGGTAGTGAAGAGAAGAAAGTCTTGGTAGCTAAAGAGAAGAAAGTAAGTTTGCTCAACTAGATTTCTGGTTGTCCAAAATAAAAACTTCCCTAACATTTCAATGCATTTAAAGCTTTCTGTAAAACCTTTTTAAGTTTTCAACAAGAACATTTCCAAATTTTACAGTATGAATAAAATTGCCATAAAGAATATCTCAAGTTCATGCTTCACAATGTTTGTTAATTTTTATTTTCACCTGCCAAAGCTATAAAAACTGCAATACAAAATGAAAAAAAAGAAGTCTTCCAAAAAATGCATTTATCTTGCATGTTCTTTCCTATTTTTTGTATTTATCTTTGAAATAAAAATCTTTGGGTCATTGTGAGCTTTATGTCTTCTTGTTCCGTCATTCATCATCTTCATGGGAAAGATAAGTTAACAAATTTGACATCAATTGTGAATTGAATTGATGTAAATAACTTCGTAAAAAGTCTTTGAAGACTTTAATGGTGCATAAATTTGCATATATTTTTGGAAAATTTTGAATACACTTATTAGGTGGTTTAAAGACATAAGTAAAATGTATTAAGAAAGGGTAATGGGGTCATTGGTGCTGCTAGCTATGATAAGTGTTTATAAGCACAAAATCTGTTAGACCACCCTGACTTTTTTTTTTACATAAAGGAGGGGATTATGGATTTGTTAAAAATGGGGGATGTTAAATATTTACAGAAATATAACATATACTGTAGATAAAGATCAGATATTGTATGAATATCTTACAAAAATGTGAAAAAATGAAAAAACTTACCAAATTAAACCTCAGAAATTGAAGTCCAATTTCATCTTAAAATCCAGTAAAGACTGAAAATTGAATCCTTTGACCAGCACTATGTTGTTCACTATAATATGATGAACTTTCTTGCCCTTCTCTTTATATAAAACTGGTTATCTCTAGGTGTTCTACAGGGTTAACACCTGCCCCCTTCACTGTTAAAGGAGTTGATAAATGGACGGGACCCTGGTGGTCTGATGGTGTGTTTTCTTTTATGTTGAATTGTCCCATTTGTCTACTAGAAATGTTGTTAGAGTCAGGCTAGTATAACATGTATATTTCAAATTGATGTATGTTATGAGGACAACAGTATAGAACAGGAATGGATATTGAGGTAAATGAAGCCAAAGCATTCTGAGGATTGTATTCATGTTATACTTTATCATGTATTATTTCATTCGTAATTTGATTCTAAAATATTGCAGTTAAGCTGATATTTCTGCCTTTCTGAGAAAAAAATTCCTGCCTGATTTCTCATTTTCAGACAAAGTCAGATCGATTACCGGTAATATTTATAAGTCCTAATTCATCAACACAGTTATTATAAAAAAAAAACTGAAAAGACTTTTTTCCACCTTATTAATGGTGACATAATACATATCAAATAATATTTCCAAATAATAGTTCACTAACATGATGAAGTAAAAAAAACCCTATAGATCTTTTAAAAAAAATGTATCAATTAAAAGACTATGTACCAAACTTGAATTTTTGAAGTTTTCTGAAAAGATTATGACATTGTTTTTAATTAGGCATTGATTTCTTATTTTGGGATGTCATATACCAGCACCTGGTCATGCAGACAAATTGGATTATTTAAAAAAAATGCAAATATCAGGGTTGTTCATTAAAAAAATGAAAGAATTGAAATAGAATGGGACATTTTGAAAGAAGGGGGTGTCTTGGATTTCTCCGAGAGGGTTGGAGGGGGGATGAGTCCAAGGGCAGTGCCAGAATAATCACATTATTTCATTATGGGTGCATGCAATTCAGGCTCTGCAGAATCCTGTATTAAGCAAAGCATATTCCATAAGACAGCACTTAGTCCTATAGTAATTTAATGAATGCATACTTTTTCTAGTCATAAATTATTGGTGGAAATGTGAATGATGTTCTAAATTATGTAGATTTTTTTTTATGGAAATTGATACATTTCTTGATTTATGAATGTGTATATACCGGTATGCATTCATCAAGTAATTTGTGACTTCCATGCAAATAATATGGTAATTGAATATATTGATCAAGTTATTAGCAAATCATAAACTTATCTTAGTACTTAAATGAAGTGATATTCATTTTAGTACATGCATGTCTTTTTTTTTTTAATCTTTTTTTATTTTTTATCTTTTATAATTCTTTGCTCTGCATTGGTGAATTTGGATCCATAAGTTATCTTCTTTAAATTATTGAAATTTCAGTTGATATTAAGAGATATTAATGATATGAGCATAGAACTGCCCCCCCCCCCCCTTCAGCCACCTCCAGCAAAATTGGTAATTCCTTATTGTTTCCCTGGCACCTGCACTTCACCTTGTAAGTTTTGTCTTAGGATAAGCTGGTGGTCTCAAAGTTAGCAGTCTCCTAATATATGGCAAGCTTCAATGGCCACACAAGTTATAAGATGTATGATGTTTGTTCTAAGATATATATATACATGTCTTGCTCATTAACCTATTACATAATTAGCCCCTTCCTCACTCCCTTTTTAACCTCAATCATTATTAAAAGAAAGAAAATGCAACCTCCGAATTCTAGAAATACAGTAGCCTATCTTCCTCAAAGGATTGTATAAACAGGTTCAAAAGAATTAAAGATTATGGTTTTGATTTTTAATCCAGGTGAATTAAAAATGTTTTCTTAAGGTCAGTGAATGTAAACAATGAAGACTTTAAATTAATCCTGTTAAAAGATAAGTTTACTTTCTCCTATAATACATGCAGATCAATGGTAAATATGCAACTGAATGACTTTATAAACAGTGTACAATATATTAGATACTGAAGGCTTTTTTACCTCAAGGATAATGCTGTAGGTGGCACCATGGTCGTCCAGAGTAAGTTAGTGTTGACTCACAGGGGCCTTTCCTTAGTACGCATGTATATGTCCAGTTGTCAGTAGTCGGCCGTAT
>NW_026917945.1:0-13646 GCF_032062105.1 Saccostrea cuccullata | reverse complement strand
ATCTCTGATAAGTTTCATGTTCATCAGATGCAAGACACATTTAACACACAGGAATGTCACATTGATTACAGTACATATGGTGCATTGTTGCTTGTTATGATATTTACATTCAGAGTAGAGACGGTTAGGTTTCCTGGCCTGATATTTGATGAGTTTGTGATCCGTGCATTCATCAGAGATCATGTGTGCTCCAACACAAGCCTTACAGAGTTTGACAAGACAGGAATCACAGTGTATATCTACCTCAACAGTCTCACAAAGGTCACATTGCGTCATATCCGTGGCATTGGTAGCAATATCCATACTGAAACTAATAACTATGAAATATAAATAGGTTGAAGTCTAAATCTTGATTATTTTAGAAGTCTTGAAGGAGTAGTACCTATGTTATCAATTAAGACTCCTTAAATGCAATTGCTCTTATCTTGGAAACAGTTTGTTTTTAACATTTCCCATGACTGTCATATGATGAAATTGTTAATTACAAGTATATGCATGTAAAACAATACGATTATTGTTTTGAACGAACAAATGAAGATGTTTAATTAATGTTTTGTAGTTTGTTGTCAAGAATGTAAAGTTGGAGTGACAATGAAAATATGCAAGTATCAATACATAATCTGTACGTTAAATGCACTGGAATTTAAGTGTAGTTATTATAAAGGCATGGAAACTGATGGCATCAGTTATTGCTATGAATCAAGTGCGCATGTACATGTCAATGACCTTGTGACATTGAATATGACCTTAATGCTAAAAATAGCTTTTTGCGAACTTTGTTGCCGCCGGGCGCATAGTGTTTCACAAATACATCTTGTTTTAAATTTATTACGGATAAAATGCATGACTGATCGGTAAACAGCAAAGACTCACTGTAACTAGCAACATCTGTCAAGAGTATTTCAAATTTTCAAGTAATATAAAATTACCTGACAGGAAGAGAGTATGTAATGTAAATTGGTTGTGTATCTACGTCACATGATTGATATAACAGTGTCGTGTTTATGATTTTTTTGATTTGAATTGGAGTCTTTGTAATGGATTTAAATTTACAATAACCTTAAAATCTGCTCTGATAAAAGATGTTGATAAGCCGATATTTACAAATAATATTTCAGTTTTAAAAGGTTTAATGATGTATTTTAGTGTCTTTTTTTTTCAATTAAACTTTGTTTTAAAAATAGTTGTCATTATTTCTCTCAAACAATAAAGGATTTTTGTAGAATTAAGAAAGTCGATGATGTATTTAGTGTTTCCTTCAGAATGATCCTCAGGTCCAAAGAGACGAGATTTTTACCTGCACGATTAACCCATTCCATGCCGTTTGAGAATCTGTGTTTAGGTGTGCTCATATATACACATATTTCAATGTAACCGTCGGTTAATTATGCATACATTTTCCTTTTGCAATCTTAGTTCAAAACCTTCCAAACTAATTTTTGGTGTATGACAAACAAATTTACCTAGTGTCTGCCAAAATAACTAAATATTGTGTCATAATAATAGCTTCAAGTACTTTTCAATGTAAGGCGAAGATCGATCTTTAAAAAACCTACAAACAATACTAAGTAAACAAGGCATATAACACAGACCCTGAAAAAAAGATGTGAACAGGTGCCTAGGAGGAGTAAGCATTCCCTGTTCACCAGTTAAAACCGCTTTGAGCCCTTTATAAAAGATTTTTCACTGTCACTTGCACATGGTGTACATATCTCCCAACTTATTAAATATCAAAGGGCAGGGTGCGGATCAATTGTGATTCCGAGGTAGGTTACAGGCAAATGAGTTTATAATACAGGGAATCATTAAACGTAAACGATTCGTAAATTCTCTAATCATTATATGACCCTTTAAGGAAATACAACATTACATTTGGTCACAATGTTAATATAAAAACCTGTCACATCGACCTGTGTAACAATGTAAATTTGATAGGACATCATACACAGAGACGTAAGTAAGCGTAGTCATGGGCATTGGTCTTCTAATACTTATACCGTAAATCTGGAAATTTTTACGTCGATATTGTTTTGCGAATTCGGGTCAAAATGGTGTTGATTAATTTTTACGTTTCAAAATTTTGCGAATGACCACTGCTTTGTTTACATTTTCTTATTGGTAATTTATTTTTAAGAAAAATATTTTTGCGAATGCAATGAACTCGCAAATTTGCTAAAAATTTATCTACAGCAAAAATTTCCAGATAAATTTACGGTAGTATACATTTGATACACGTTGTCTTTTTTGATTCATCATAACCTTATGTAAATCAAGACTTTGGTCTACATCATATTTGCATGCACAAACTTTACTCTGTTCATTTGAAACCTTTAAATAGTCTTCTTGAAAAGATCAAGGAAAGCCCCGTTTTTGATATTTTTTTTAAATATAGGGAACCCCGATCCTTCAACTGGAGTCGAAATTTAAAAGATTACGCCAGGCGATGGGACAAAATATAAAAATATGTTAGACCTTTGTCGGAATGGATTAAATGTATCAGATCTATGTTACAGATCTATTAATAGATTGAGGAGCAATATGAAAACCACCTATCCTTCTATATTGAATAATCCAGTAAATGTTCAACCACGCCTCTTTCTTTATACTCCTCTCTAAGACATTAACTTTAGTGAAGGAGGAACTTCAAGAGTACTGTGCAACAATATATATTCGTGAAGTTGTGTAAATCACATGAAAATACTTAAAATTTCATAGCACTTTTGGAAAAACGAAATCACAAGATTTTACCAAAACAAACAGCCTAAAAACTTACGACTTTTTAACTTTATACACAACCACTCCCAACGATAAATTAAAGCTTTTTAAGGCTTTTTTATATCATTGACAGCTGCTTTTTCCCATAAAAATGGATCTCGTAAATTTACGTACCTTGTCAATGGTCATTTGCAAAATTATTTTATTAAAAGAATTCTGATTGTACACACCAGTACTCTGAAGCTTATATCAAAAAGACGCTCGAGTTTCTGATTGACAATATCTATGTGGTTTTTGGAGACCAGGTCTTCCAACAATCTATTGGTATTCCCACTGGTACCAATTGCGCCCCTTTATTACCATTCATATGAATCTATTGGAATTCCCATGTGTACGAATTGCGCTCCGTTATTAGCAGAACTATTTTTGTATTCATATGAAGCAGAATTTTTGCAAAACCTTATGCGTGAAAAGAAGAAAACATTTGCCGTGGCCTTCAATTCGACAGTTAGATCTATCGACGACGTATTGTCAATTAACATTGGTAATTTCCATTCCTATGTCGATACGATATATCCTGGTGAGCTTGAGATAAAAGATACCACAAAGTCTGATACATCTGTTTCATACTTGGATGTTTTACTAGAAAAAGACGTTAATGGTAATCTAACAACCGAGCTATATGATATACGTGATGAATTTAACTTTTCTATTGTAACAGAGATAATTTTGTGCCTCAGCTGGGGATTGGACCCGGAACCTCTGGCTAGCCAGTCCAGTGCTCTACCGATTGAGCTAAAGGGTAAACCCGCTAGCACAAGCTAGTTGGATGCCATGCATCTTACACTACTGCATTGTTCCCCTCCAGAGAATGAGATGTCTTCATCCCTTTTGGAGTTCTGACGCCTGTGGGGCGAAGTTCTAGGGGCAATCACTTTCACTCGCCAGAGAACACCCGGGTCCCTACATGGGCGCCAAATGTAACAGACACAATTTTGTGTCTCTGCTGGGAATTAAACCTGGGGCCCATAGCTTGCCAGTCTAGTATTCTACCAGTTGAGCTAAAGCTAGTGGCATGCCATGCATTTTGCACTACTTAAATATCGTCAACTTCCCTTACTTATGCTGCAATATACCTTCATCACCTGCATACGGAGAATAAATATCTCAATTGATTCGATACACAAGAGCATGCTCTACGTATGAAAAATGTCTAAAAGGAGGTAAATTATTGACAAACAAGTTGATGAAACAAGACTATCAGCAGTCTAGTTTAAATTCATCATTTCGTAAGTTCTATGGTCGATACCATGGCCTTGCTAGCAAATACGATTTATCATTGAGTCAAATGCTGTATGATGTTTTTTATACTAATTGTTAGTCCGTTGTTTACACACTGAATTGACGAAGGATGCACAAGGCGAGTTCTACCGGTCGGCAGGGGATGCTCATTCCTCCATGGCATCTAATCCCACCTCTGATGTTTTGGAGTTCCGTGTTTGCTCTGCACCTAATTTTTATTGTTTTTTGTACTTTTGAGCTTGAATACTGTTTGTTATTACCATAAATTCATTCATGAAAGCTTGTTAAATTTACTATGTACGATCCTAATTTAATCTTATAAAACAAATTATTTTGGCCCATATATGGAGCCCCTACCTCTTTAAGTGTATAAATATTTTAATTATTTCACTTTTTTACAAATTTCTCCGAAGGACCCCGTGCAGAAACCATACTGAGTGTGGTAGCACACTCTTCCGTTGTAACTTACGATGTAACTTTTCCTGAGTTTTTAATCTGTACAAACAAAAAAAAACACAAACACAAAGGATAGAAATTGTTTACTCCTTAAAAAATTTTTTCCCCTATGACATATTTACACTTTAATTAACATTGTAGTAATCAGTGAAGACAAATGCTTTTTTAATTAGGTAACGTAATTATATATCAATTACCTCAAAACAAGTTTTGAAAAGTAAAATATTAATTTTCTTTGATGGGCCGATTTAAATTTTGTCTACTTTATATAATTGAAAAGATTTCCTCGTTAACTAATGCTCTGATCAGGCTATATATTCACGAGAAATGCATTTTAGCTCACCTGAGCCGAAGGCTCGGTGAGTTTTCGGATCAATAATTGTCCTTTAATAGTTGTCGTGTTGTCCTACTTTTTTTTTTTTACATTTTCATCTTCTTAAGATTCAATACACTCATTTTTTTTTAAATGAAAGAACTGCAGGCCTTCTTTCATGAGGAGATAATTCTGATTTCGTGAAATGTAAATGGATAAATCCCTTGTAGTTGGCCTATTAAAGGGGTTTGGGACTTGAATTCAAAATATAATATGTAGGAGAAAGATGTATCATTGAATAAATGATGATATTGGACAGGTATTGAATTATCTGGGCAACGACAAATTTGTTGCTAACTGTTCAATTTGCGTTGCAGTTAAATGTTCCCTTAGAGGCAAACTTTACTTTATACAAATCCAAAAATATTGAACATGCTGAATCTACAAACTTAGAAATGAATTATTGCTGCTAGCATCATTATAGAGTGGACATTTCATTACTTTGCTAATTTCACTGAGAACATTCATTTTCTTCATGTGCAATTTGTTATTGTTTTTTTCGAAATCAGATATTTTATTAAATACACCAACCGATTTGATATACATATACATGCAATTGTAAATATCATCAAGAAAAAACATACATTTTTTATCTATACTTGATGCTTCTGACCAGATATTTGATTTTCTTTACTTGTCTCTTTCTCCACTGAGCTACATATAGATTATAATTTAAATCTGTGCAAAGTCCCACAGGTTCACTTAGTTCACAGTCTATGTATTGGAGGAAATGCCCATTTTTATCTATAATGTGGACGCAGTGGTTATTATCATCAGTCGTGAGTATGTGACTCTGACTGTCTGTGGTGATTCCAAGTGGAATAAATGGCCTGTTCTTCGGAGGAAGTGAATGTCCAGTGTACCTGAATCTCAGTCTCCCAGCATGATTTACCACCACTATAGCTCTAATGCCATTGTCGGAGACACATATATCCAAATTTCTATTCTCAGTTATACATGTATATATCGAAAAGAGAGGTTTTCTGTGATCATCATACTGAATGGTTTGTTTTTCTGTGGAGCCAGAGTAACGAATAATTTTCGAATGTTTGTCATCATGACTACACATAGTAACTAAAAGGTCACCAGAGGACGTGCTACATACACCACGAGGTGTCCAGTTCTGGAGTTTGATGACATTTTCAATCTTCTTATTCTTCACAATGTTCACAGTTCTATCACTTATATCGGTGTAAACTAGATCTCCACTTTTCGTCACTGCAATGTCCCATGGTATGTTCCCTGACTTGGTTTTGATTGACTTGATAATTGATCCCTGATTGATGCTGTAAAGCTTCATAGTACTGTCGTTTCCTCTTGTCCAGATTTCATTGTCACTCAAACATGCCACATTGATAAGGTACTCAAACCCCGTGTCTATATTTGTTACAATCTCTGGTTCGTCAAGCAGCTGTTTGACTTGAGAAGGGGATTCAGCTTCTGATGATCTCCTTTTTGGTTTCAAGCTGTAACCATTTTCATCTAATGTTAAAGAACTTGGTAATAAGATTCCAAATAGTTTATCGAATTCTTCGCCTTGAACCTCTCCTGGAATGAATTTTGGTAAAGAAGGAGCAATTTTCTGTGGAAGATTACTGTAAAGGTGAACATTAGAGGTGACCCTTAATAGTTTTGACATGTCATCAGCATCTATAGTTCTTTCAATTGATTTGATGTCATTCCTTATGTCAGATATGTTTTTATTTATTTCATCCAGATGTTTCTGCAGCGTTTGTAACTGTGTCTTCTTCATCTTTTCAACTTTGGCCTGTAGTTTCAATGAACGTTTTTCAATTTCTGTGTGCCAGGCCCTGCCATGTTCTGTTATTGCTGCAGAAAGATCTCCATATATCTTTTCCAAATGATTCATTCTATTTTGTACATCAGAGGCAATGTGCTGGTAGGTCGGATAAATAATCTCATTTAGTTCGTGTCGTTCTTTGAATAATTTATCCTTTTTTTCATTCACAGCTTTCAAGATTTCTGACAACTTATGACTTAGATGTTGACCAGATGCAAGACACATTTTACAAACGGGAATCTTACATTTGTTACAGTACATTGTACAATGTTGCTTGTTATGATATTTACATTCAGGGTAGAGGCGGTTAGGTTTCCTGGACTGATATTTGATGAGTTTGTGGTCCGTGCATTCATCAGAGATCATGTGTGCTCCAACACAAGCCTTACAGAGGTTGACAAGACAAGAATCGCAGCGTACCTCTACCTTAACAGTCTCACAAAGGTCACATTGCATCATTTCCGGGGCTTTGGACTCTGAAGCATAAACAGGATTATGTTAAGAATGACTCTTGTGATTTCAAAAGTGGACAATGTGAAATTGAGATGAAGTAAAAATAAAATCAATCATACTTTTACAATGCTTTTAAAACTAGAGGTTCTGTGAGCAATGAGCTCACTAAATGATGCCCCCCGCTTCCCATATGTGTTTAAATGGCAGTGTCCATGTTTTGCAATGGAAAACCCAAAATATATGTCGGATCAAAAAGTAAAATAGGAGGTGCACAATGACAATATGTAATAAAGTTTCATCAAATTTCATTCAGTGATACACTGTACGAGAGGAGTTGCGGATAAGAGATGGGTACCCCCAAGCGTAACAGACAGACGGACGGAAGTACGGACAGACGGACATTCCGATTACTATATACCCTCCCGCTTTTCAAACGGGGGGTATAATGATTGTAAAAATGTTCTTTATTATACACACCCTATTGAAAAGTGGGAGGGTATATAGTCATAGGGATGTCCTTCCATCTGTACATCCGTCCGTAATTCTTCAACTCCTCCTATACCAATGAATTAAAAAATTAAACTTTCACAGAATCTTTGCCATTGTGCACATACTACTTTTTTAATCCGTCCGTCTTTTACGCTTTGGGGTACCAATCTCTTATCCGCAACTCCTCTTTTACCACTGAATGAAACTTTATTAAACTTTTAAAGAATCTTTGTTACATAGTGTCATTGTGCATCTCTTATTTTACTTTTTGATCCGACACATTTTCGGGGTTTCTCATATAGCAAAACATGGACACAAACATTATTTTTATAATCTTGAAGGGTACACATCTCTTAATTTCAACTTCTCCAACACCACTGAATAAAATTTGATGATACTTTAATTCACATATTCTTTATCACCTAATGCCAATATGTACCTTCTATTTCATTTTTTAAATCTGACACTTATTTCTAGTATCCCAGAAAAATATTGACTTCGCCATCATTATCAATATGGGAGGCGATGGTATTATCAAGTGAGCTTAGTGCTCACAGTGCCTCTAGTTGTGTAATGATTTAGTTTAAGTGCAGGCATCATTCTCATAAAAGTGTATTCACTTATAATTGATCAGAGTGTGAATTGTCATTTCTACCTGAGTCAAAGACGAACATCACATCAGTTGATACTACAAGATTATATTGTAAATGTTCTCTCACAACACTCTCACAACACTCTACAAAAATGTACATATATTTGCATTTATGACCCCACATTTGCTGTCATATTTAACGGATTTCTTTCAAGATTTTCGTTGCACAATTATACATTTACTGCGTTAAATAAGGCAGCTATATGAACTTCCAATCACTTGTTTAAAACTATTAATGTTGCATTTCAATATTTCTTCATCAGGATTTCGGATGTAATTTCATATAAATGACTAAGTGATCATTTGTTTTGAGAAATACTAAACACTTTTATGGATTACGTTGTCTCTAGGATCCAATTTTAAGTTAGAGATTATAACCTAATACCGGTAATATTACCATTTGAAATTTCTTTTCATCATAAAATTGCCTACTTAAATTGTTCTTTCATTAATAATAGGTTTTAAAGGTAGTAAATCAAATTATAATGCCTATATATTGGAGTAAATTTTGAAGCATGAAGGGAGACCTACTTTTTCAGGAATTAATTTTAAATCTGATGTGAATAAAATAAACATTAATTATTATTACAACAAAATAGGAGGACGAGGATAATATATAGTGATCTACGTACAAGATAAATTCATATAAGGAAACCTAATGTAGCAATGTGTTTTATGATTATTTCCCGATCATGACAAAGAGCACGCGGAGTGTGTAACGGTCGGCCGGAGATGCTTACTCATCCATGGCACCTGATCCCACCTCTGATGTTTTCGAGGCCCGTGTTTGCTCTGCTCCTATTTTGTATTGTTTAATAGATTGAATTTTGAGCTTGAATACTTTTTGTAAAGAAAGGGCGTCCATCAGCAAGATTTATGCTTCTTCTTTTTTTTTTCTTAATTTTTATTCATCTTTTTTTTGGGGGGATAATATAAGATAATTAATCAAAATAATATATATTGTATATGGCCAATTAATTTTTTTTTTTTTTTTTTTTTTACATATTTTTATTTCAAAAGATATTATTAATGAGATTCATTTTGTACCAGGTAAATGAAACTGGGCGTAAATGTTTTAGGACAAAAAGTATAAATGACTATATAAAAATGATAAAAGGAAATATAAGTTTTAAATTTCTGTAAAAGTCTTTGTCAACAGGGTGTACAAAATGTACCTACACTGTACTTCAAGGAAATATTTCAAACGAGCAAACACTAAGCCGGTTTAAATAAGTACAATGAAGTATCACCTGATAAATTCAGTCGTTGAATAATTTTATTATTAGGAAGTTATTTTTTATTCGAGGGAAGGAGAGTTTGATAATTTACAGTTTTTATTGAGAAAAGAACACTGCCTTGTTTTCATAGTGAAAATATCAAGTTTTTGAAAATAATTTTATGGAACTGGTAAATTTCAGTATTTTTCTGCTTAAAATCCAAAGAAAATTATACCAAAAAAATATCAAAATTAAGAAAAATGTCGATTTAGAACTATTCTCAAAAGTTCGATTAACTGTGAGCAATGAACAAAATTGTTTTAATTAAACAAAGTATAGCAATGTATATTGTACACTAATTTATACTAAAACTAAATTAAGAAATGAAAGAAATACGCGTAGTTAGAAAATGAAAATATTTATCCGTCAAAGAAGTGAAAAACTTCAAAAATACGTAACAAAACGAAGTATAAAAAGCAAATCCCGAGACTACTGCATGTGATTCACATTGGAATTCAAAAGTTGCTTATTATTAATTAAATCTTATATAAATGTTCATAAGTTTCAACCGAAGCTTTCTGATTATGTTAAGAAAGAGTCTTAGTTAAAAAAGATTTTTAGAATAGTCATTCAAGTCTCAACCGTATGTTACCATTTTGAGGTTGAAATTTAAACCATCTAGTAGCTTTACCCGAACATACATACATTCAATTCTATAAACTTCTCTGCTTTACAAGTCGACACATTTTTCTCTTGACGAGTATACTTTGAAATTAAAACTCAATATTTTTAAATACTATTACTAGCAAAATGCATGTCTTATCTACAGCAAACAATCAGTGTTATGAAGTTAAGAATATGAAGAAAATTTTGAATTTCAATTACTGTAAATATAAGCTTACGTCGCTGAGTAAGGAGTTGATCCTTTCTTCAATGGTTCAAATCCTGATGTGGAGATAGGTCCTTCGGGTGAGTCCGTAAAAACCGAGGTCCCGTGTCGCAGTAGGTGCAAAACAGATCTCCCACTGTCCAGATTTGTAGCCTTTCGCAAGTGGTTGCATTCATATACAGTTCTTGAGACTGGGTTAAACTACAAAGAATTCAAAACTGACAGGAAGGGGGCATATCAAAGTAGAAGACGCCTTAAGCGGTTGTGTTATAAAATCAAATGATCATTTTACCTGGTTAGGATTTCATGTTTCCTGGTCTACTTTCTGACAATAATGTCAATAATGACATTACTTTTCACTGGAGCTAATACTTCCCTTAGTTTTGTACCAATACTAGTACATGTATTTAATATCTATCACCTGGGTATAGAGTGTATGATTGATATGCCAGAGCATCCACGTACGCGCAATTTTAAAAAAAAATGGAAAGCTATTTTCAAATAAGTTGATGAATCAATGATATCAACAGCCTCGTCAACAATTTGGTAAATTTATGTTTCATATGACAACCTAGTCAATGATATCAACAGCCTCGTCAACAATTTGGTAAATTTATGTTTCATATGACGACCTAGTCAGGAAATAGCATATATCAAGTCCACTCTTGACTAATGTTTTTCATACAAATTAATAGACCATATTTTTAACAATAAATTGACTATCTACGGGTTTTTCGTTTGTTTGATCTTGAAATGATCATACGGCGGACGTGACGGGTCGACAGGGTGTGTTTACTCACCTATGGTTTTTAGGAGATCCAATAGTTTGATCTTGAAATGAGCATACGGCGGACGTGACGGGTCGACAGGGTGTGTTTACTCACCTATGGTTTTTAGGAGATCCAATAGTTTGATCTTGAAATGAGCATACGGCGGACGTGACGGGTCAACAGGATGTGTTTACTCACCTATGGTTTTTAGGAGATCCAATAGTTTGATCTTGAAATGAGCATACGGCGGACGTGACGGGTCAACAGGGTGTGTTTACTCACCTATGGTTTTTAGGAGATCCAATAGTTTGCTCTGATCCCAATTTGTATTGTTCCGATGGACATCAATCTAACTGGAAAAAAAGTCGGTGCCTTTAAGGTAATTCTACCCCCATGATATATCTTAAGTTTTTTGCATAGTCTTTCCGTGATAAGACTTCATGCCCAATAGAAATTACCTCTTAGAAGGATAATTTCTTTTTAAGAAGAGTGATTTTTGTATTTAAATAATATGACTAAATAAATATAAACTATAATTTGTCAATAACTCTTACCCTTGTAATTTCACTAATGCATCTTTATTATTATATCGTATTATATATATAGTTATGATTTATTGGACTGATTGATTGTATGTTGTTTTACGTCGCTTTCGAGAATTTTTTACTCAAAAATACGTACATGTAGAGACATCACCATATACTGGTGAAGGGCTTCAACTTCAGACCCTTACTCTGCACTGGGGGCCATTGGGCAGTAAAGGTTCTTAATCGTACCAACGCCTACCGTTACACGTTTTTGATCCCTCACCCGGAGGGCCTCCCTTGGAGAAGGAACAGCTGTCACCTAATTTTTTTTTGTCGACCAAGGTCAGTCGCAGGAGGTAATAATTTAAACACACGAACTTCCAATCCATCGACTTAGCTACGAATGACGGCTTGATTACTTATTTGGAATATTTATCATTTAAAGCATGTCCTCTTGATCAGTTTTCAAGTGCTTTTGATAATGCTGTTTACCAAAATGAGATTTTTTTTATCTAAAGAGATACTTTTATCTTTGTCTGATACTTAGTGAGGTCGAATCCTATTAAATTTTTTTACTCCCCGCTTGAAAACGAGAGGGTATATAGTACTGGTTATGACCGTCCGTCCATCTGTCTACCTGTCTGTACGTCCGTCCGTCCGTCTGTCTGTTACGCTTTGGGGTACCCATCTCTTATCCGCAACTCCTCTCATACCACTGAATGAAATTTGATGACACTTTCACAGAATCTTTAATACATCTTCCATTGTGCACCTCCTATTTCACTATTTGATTCGACACATATTTTTGGTTTCCCACAGCAAAACATGGACAATGCCATTATACTCATATGGGAGATGGGGGAATCATTTAGTGAGCTCATTGCTCGCAGTACCTCTAGTTCATGTTGAATTAATTCTATGCACAAGTGCAAATAATTAAGGTATAATATGCAGTTATTGAGAATTTTTTGTAAATGTACTGAAATGAAAAAGAAGCGCGTGCGAGCATGATATGCAAAATGATGTTACCTTGTGGCGAAAAATTATGAAAACTGTTCAGGCCGGGGTGTATCTTGATTACTCTGCGCGAAAATCGGTGTTTAAAACCATTCAACCGTAAAATGTATGACGTCACGTAGGGAAAGTGGTAAAAAGTCAAACATACGTGCATATTGATGACGAGAGTTTTGTAAGCACATTTTGTAGTGCCAACTTATGCACTAGAGGTATAAACTTTTTTTTTTACATATTCACCTTAAAATCTTAAAACTGACATAAAATATCATTTGAATTGTACAGTTTGAACATATTACTTAACTTTCTTTGAGGTACAAAGAAAATTTATAAATACATATAATACAACTATATGTAATGGTCTGTTTAAAATAATTCTGTAAGTTTTAATTTTAAAAAATTCCCATGCTGTCAAGAAAGTACGAACACCCGACAGGTAGATAAAACAAGTAGTTGTATTACACGATAAGAGTCCTTTCAGACAAGCCGTGTTAGGAGGAAATTGATCGACAGGATGGCTAACGTTACTAAAATCAGGTTAAAAAAATATATATACGAAAAAATCTATGATAAGTAATTTAATATGCATTTATTTTTGTAAGTAACGGTTTAAAACAGTTATAAATTTAGGATGCTTTAGAAACTGCGACTAACCATTAAGATTCAATTCATATACCGGTATCTTGTAAATAAAAAAGTGACTTGTCTATATGTGAATGCATTTACTTTTTTCTTTTTGTTTAAATATCCCTAAACATTATCATTTTTTGTTTTAGAATAAAATCACAAAAACTCACTATGAATCCCCGTACAAGTGCCCAGGACGTTATGCGATGTGACCTGTGTGAGACCCCTGTGGTACCGATACACTGTGATACATGTCTTGTCAACCTGTGTAAGGCCTGTGTGGGAGAACACATGCTATCTGATGAATCAAAAAAACATGACATTGTTAGATTCTCTCTTAGAAACTCCACACCCCTCTACC
>NW_026917944.1:0-13916 GCF_032062105.1 Saccostrea cuccullata | reverse complement strand
CACCAACTCTCGAACAACCCACATAACTATGTATTGCTTACGCCTTTGTTAATTATTTTTTCCCGATAATAAGTCCTTAAATATTTCAAAATTTATAATTGATCATAATTCATATGTTTAAATATCCCTACTATATGATTTTTCTTTCATTTTTTTTATTAAGTAAAGTTACGCCATTTTGAAACATGAAACAATGTACGATTTACTGATTGCCGTAATTAATTAGCATAATTAATTCGTTCAATTATGTAAATCGCACGTCGCCGAGTATACCCGATAGACCGGACGCATTTCATAGCGGTCCGGTTTTCTTTCTTTGTTAGTGTTCTGAAAAATTTCCAATTCAACATGTAATTAAGTATGTAAATATCTAGTGTTTAGTAGTAGTGCTAGTTGTTTTTGTTTCTCTTTTTCCTTTGTTCTTATGACTTTTTAACTTTTTTCTTTGTCCTGAGGAAGGGACAGGGCGTCCCGAAAATTTGACAATTTCTATTGTTCGTGTCGTTGGTCATTTTTAGTGCTTTATATATATATATATATATATATATATATATATATATATACTTTTTAACTTTTTTCTTTGTCCTGAGGAAGGGACAGGGCGTCCCGAAAATTTGACATTTTTATTGTTCGTGTCGTTGGTCATTTTTAGTGCTTTATATAAATTTTCATCCGTGACCTTGTATCTACTTGGTAGATCCGACATTTAGGATGTACAGTGTTGTTGGTTTTTTAGTGCTTTATATATATATATATATATAGAGACCCAGGTTTTGGAGCAGAAAGTGTCAACACGTACCACTGCGGACTCCCCAGTCCCCAGCCCCCCCCCCCCCCAAATAGATGCGACAATAAATTCCCATACATGAATGAAAAAGTAAATAGAAATTAAAGTTTGTTTATAAGCACAAAAACACAGTTTGAATCCAAAGTCATATCTGCAAGTCTCGACACACGTCTTTCTGTCTTCTTGACGGACTTCTCCGGATTTCCTGTCACCAAAATTACTACTGGTACCATGTCTTCTGCTTACCTGTGAAATATATAAGACAAAAACCAAGTATCTGTTTTTCTGTCTTTTTTTACGGGGTAGGTGGGTGGGTGCTTCTAAGATAAAAAAAAAACTTGTGGGGTTTTCAGCAGGGGTATAGCTGATATCGAGTATAATCCAATCGTACGTAGTTCATGCTTGCAAGATAACTCAAACAAAGTTTAAACAATCAATACAGGGTGTCTCAAAATTAATATTGACTATTTGATATAAAATCAAATAATACTGATTATCTTTCAGAACATACAACAAAAGATCCACAACAAACCAAAGAACGGTATGAAGCACCCATATCGCAAGATAGGAGGAACAATAAAGGTGATAAATTGACGTATTTCAGTATACTAAGTTTAGATTGATATGTTATAAAGCAAATGCATATTTTACACGAATCAAGCGCTTTGTTACCTAACTGTCACTAGAACCCAGTTCTTTGCAAATACACGCTATTTTATCAAAAGGGAAAATTAAACCTTGTAGCAAATAAAATGGTACCTTTATGACCAATGAGGTATTACATGTACTAAAAACCGTCTCTCTAACATTGAATGGCTAATCGTATGTTACAAAATCAACATTATTGAATGTACATTTATATTTCCTTTAATCATTTTTACAAACTTTTTTTTAGAAACCCCTGTGATGTTTCTTTGATCATTTTAACGTTTTGTAAATATATTTATGAGAAGTTATTATCATTGAATTTATGTTTGCTTTTTCTTTACCTGGAGACGAAGCATAAGAAAGGAGATTTTAATCCTTTATCAGAACATGAATATATTTTTTAATTACATTCATTTGCTTTTTTAAAATGCAGTTTTTGTATATATATATATATATATATATATATATATATATATATATATATATATATATATATATATATATATATATATATATATATATATATATATATATATATATATATATATATATATATATATATATAGTATATATATGAAAACTGGATTTATTTCATTTCTCTTCATTAAACTTTCCATACCGTTTTCAACTATTCAAACCAAGATATTGAAGATATAAACATAGGCAAAGTTATACCTCTTTCATTGCAATTACCATGCAAAATTAAGCTTACCTACTATCTAGCTAAATCCCACTAAAAAGATTGTAACACAGTGCATAGGTCAATGAATCAAAATGAACCTAGCAACAAGAAATACACATTTGTTAATTAGCAAAGTAAGGTAGAGAATTTTCATGTTTACTATGTTTTGTTTTAAAAAATTGGTAGTGGAATACCGAAAAATTATGTATAATAAATATGAAGATGTTTCTTCTAGATTTTGCATTATTTACACTGTTCTATTTACAAAGAAGGCATGATCACCTCGTTTCAAATTCCAGGAAATTCAATCATTAATAAAGATTTGACTGCATGCACAGTTCTATAAGCAAATATCCTTCAATTATGCTCCAGTGTAGCAAAAACTGCAACCAAGTTTTCAGTCCAAGCTTAGTCTAATAACACATGTTTTCCATTTTTATTCTTCTCAACAGTAAATACAATTAGTCAGAATATAGTCTATTACTTTTCAGAACATGCATTAAAAGATCTGAAAGAAACCAAAGAACGGTCTGAAGCACCGACATCGCAAGATAGGAGGAACAATAAAGGTGATATATTGACTTATTTCAGTATACTTATAGATTGATATGTTATAAAGCAAATGCATATTTTACTTGAATATAGCGCTTTGTTACCTAACTGTCACTAGAACCCACTTCTATCCCACACATCGCAAGATAGGAGGAACAATATAGGTGATAAATTGATTTATTTCAGTATACTTAGTTTAGATTGATATGTTATAAAGCAAATGCATATTTTACACGAATCAAGTGCTTTGTTACCTAACTGTAATTAGAACCCACTTCTATGCAAATACATGCCATTTTATCAAGAGGGAAAATTAAACCTTGTAGCAAATAAAATGGGACTTTTATGACCAATGAGGTATTACATGTTCTATAAAAACGTCTCTCAATCATTGAATTGCTAATCGTATGTTACAAAATCAACATTAATGGCCAATCTTATGTTACAAAATCAACATAATTGAATGTACATTTATATTACCTTTAATCATTTTTGAAAACATTTTATGAGAAATCTCCGTGATGTTTCTTTGAACAATTTATTATCATTCAGAATATACCACAAAAGATCTACAAAGAACCAAAGAACGGTCTGAAACACCGACATCGCAAGATAGGAGAAACAATAAAGGTGATAAATTAACTTATTTCAGTATACTTAGTTTAATTTGATATGTTATAAAGCAGATGCATATTTTACTTGAATCAAGCGCTTTGTTACCTAACTGTCAGTAGAACCCACTTCCATGCAAATACACGCCATTGTATCAAGAGGGAAAATTAAACCCTGTTGAAAATAAAATGGTACCTTTATGACCAATGAGGTATTACATGTACAGAAAAGCGTCTCTCAATCATTGAATGGCCAATCTTATGTTACAAAATCAACTTAATTGAATGTACATTTATATTTCCTTTAATCATTTTTTCAAACTTTTTTTGGAGAAATCCCTGTGATGTTTCTTTGATCATTTAAACGTTTTGTCAATATATTTATGAGAAGTTACGAGGGCTGTTCAATAAATAATGTCCTCGGTGCTCAGAAAGAAGCAAACGGCGCTTTTCAATGATTAAGTTTTCATGTTTTTACTTATTAATCTCTCTTAAATCAAACACATGTCCTTAATATTTTTTATCCAATTTCTGATTGTTTTTAGAACTCATTTTTGGGTATGACCCTTAGTATACTGGAAAATAGCAGATCCAATGATTTACTGGACTTGTTTTTTCTTCTGAAATGTGTTTTTTTTTAAGTTTGGAAATAGAAACAAGTCAAAAGTTCAAAGATCTGGCAAATATTGTTTAATGTGAAAGAACAATAACTTTCTGTTTATCCCGAAAACCCCTTTACTCTTCAGGGCATGCGGGTTTGAACGCTGTCAAGAAGAAACTCAATGTAGGGATTCCTGACTCTGGGTCCTTCCTCTAATAGACCTTTCGATTTTTTTGCAAAAAAATTGCTTTCTAGACCCCTTCAGATATTAAACTGTCTCCCGAATACGAATTTGAACAACAATACCACTAATATTTAAGAAAATTGCAAATAAATCTGTCTGTGCTCTTGCATACCTTTGCTTTTGTCATACCTTCGCCGTTTTTATCAAGTACATCTTATGGTAAATTTTGTTTTGATGATTTTAAGCAATAGATTCATGTTCCAATATCTGTTTGAATATAAAACAAACGTGGATAATTACAATTACTGATATTTTAAAATAATTTCGTACACGCTGTTGTTTTCACTCATTTTTCAAAATATAGGGTGACCTTTGAGTACCAAGCTTTTTTTTACTGCCAAATGTTTCTTAAAAGTAGCGTAAATTACTTCCGATATGATATCTATCAAATTCGCTATGTGTCTTAAAGTCAATCATACATCATCAAATATTATTTGTTGAAATTTAGCAAACCGTACATAAGTTGTTAAAATCTTTTATGGCAAGGAGGATACCGATTTTTGATGCCCATTACATAATTTTTAGCTCACCTGAGCCGAAGGCTCAAGTGAGCTTTACTGATCACATTTTGTCCGTCGTCCGTCCGTCCGTCTGTCCAGCTGTCCATCTGTCTGTCCGTCCGTCTGTAAACTTTTCACATTTTCGACTTCTTCTCAAGAACCACTAGGCCAATTTTGACCAAACGTGGTACAAAGCATTCTTGGGTAAAGGGGAATTTAAATTGTTAAAACGAAGGGCCAAGTCCCCTCAAAGGGGAGATAATCAAGAAAAGACAAAAATACGGTGGGGTCATTAAAAAATCTTCTCAAGAACCACTGGGTCAATAAGGCTGAAACTTATGTGGAAGCACCCTTGGATAGTGTAGATTCTAAATTGTTCAAATCATGACCCCCGGGGTTGGGCGGGGCCACAATGGGGAATGAAAGTTTTACATAGAAATATATAGGAAAAATCTTTGAAAATCTTCTCCTCAAGAACCACTGGGCCAGAAAACCTGAAACTAATGTAGAAGCATTCTGTGGTAGTGTAGATTCTAAATTGTTCAAATCATGACCCTCGGGGGTTGGGCGGAGCCACAATGGGGAATCAATGTTTTACATAGAAATATATAGGAAAAATCTTTGAAAATCTTCTTCTCAAGAACCACTCGGCCAGAAAAGCTGAAACTGATGTGGAAGCACCCTTGGGTAGTGTAGATTCTAAATTGTTCAAATCATGAATCCCAAGGGTAGGGCGGGACACAATGGGGAATCAAATTTTTCCATAAAAATATATAGGAAAAATCTTTGAAAATCTTCTTCTCAAGAACCACTCGGCCAGAAAGGCTGAAACTCATTGGAAGCACCCTGGGGTAGTGTAGATTCTAAATTTATCAAATCATGACCCCAGGGTGTAGGGCGGGGCCATAATAGGGCATCAATGTTTTACATAGAAATATATAGGAAAAAATCTTTGAAAATCTTCTTCTCAAGAACCACTGGGCCAGAAAAGCTGAAACTAATGTGGAAGCATCCTGGGGTAGTGTAGATTCTAAATTTATCAAATCATGACCCCCAGGGGTAGGGCAGGGCCACAATGGGGCATCAATGTTTTACATAGAAATATATAGGAAAAATCTTTGAAAATCTTTTTCTCAAGAACCACTGGGCCAGAAAAGCTGAAACTGATGTGGAAGCACCCTGGGGTAGTGTAGATTCTAAATTGTTCAAATCATGACCCCCAGGGGTAGGGCGGGGCCACAATGGGGAATGAAAGTTTTACATAGAAATATATAGGAAAAATCTTTGAAAATCTTCTTCTCAAGAACCACTGGGCCAGAAAAGCTGAAACTCATGTGGAAGCATTGTGGGGTAGTGTAGATTCTAAATTGTTCAAATCATGACCCCGGGGGGTTGGGCGGAGCCACAATAGGGAATCAAAGTTTTACATTGAAATATATAGGAAAAATCTTTGAAAATCTTCTTCTCAAGAACCACTGGGCCAGAAAAGCTGAAACTGATGTGGAAGCACCCTTGGGTAGTGTAGATTCTAAATTGTTCAAATCATGACCCCCGAGGGTAGGGCGGGACACAATGGGGAATCAAATTTTTCCATAAAAATACATAGGAAAAATCTTTGAAAATCTTCTTCTCAAGAACCACTCGGCCAGGAAAGCTGAAACTCATTGGAAGCATCCTTGGGTAGTGTAGATTCTAAATTGTTCAAATCATGACCCCCAGGGGTAGGGCGGGGCCACAATGGGGAATGAAAGTTTTACATAGAAATATATAGGAAAAATCTTTGAAAATCTTCTTCTCAAGAACCACTGGGCCAGAAAAGCTGAAACTCATGTGGAAGCATTGTGGGGTAGTGTAGATTCTAAATTGTTCAAATCATGACCCCCGGGGGTTGGGCGGAGCCACAATAGGGAATCAAAGTTTTACATTGAAATATATAGGAAAAATCTTTGAAAATCTTCTTCTCAAGAACCACTGGGCCAGAAAAGCTGAAACTGATGTGGAAGCACCCTTGGGTAGTGTAGATTCTAAATTGTTCAAATCATGACCCCCGAGGGTAGGGCGGGACACAATGGGGAATCAAATTTTTCCATAAAAATACATAGGAAAAATCTTTGAAAATCTTCTTCTCAAGAACCACTCGGCCAGGAAAGCTGAAACTCATTGGAAGCATCCTTGGGTAGTGTAGATTCTAAATTGTTCAAATCATGACCCCTGGGGGTTGGGCGGAGCCACAATGGGGAATCAAAGTTTTACATAGAAATATATAGGAAAAATCTTTGAAAATCTTCTTCTCTAGAACCACAGGGCCAGAAAAGCTGAAACTGATGTGGAAGCACCTTGGGGTAGTGTAGATTCTAAATTGTTCAAATCATGAATCCCAAGGGTAGGGCGGGACACAATGGGGAATCAAATTTTTCCATAAAAATATATAGGAAAAATCTTTGAAAATCTTCTTCTCAAGAACCACTCTATATATATATATATATATATATATATATATATATATATATATATATATATATATAAGCACGAAAAAAACAACAACACTGTATATCCTAAATGTCGGATCTACCAAGTAGATACAAGGTCACGGATGGAAATTTATATAAAGCACTAAAAATGACCAACGACACGAACAATAAAAATTGTCAAATTTTCGGGACGCCCTGTCCCTTCCTCAGGACAAAGAAAAAAAGTTAAAAAGTCATGAGAACAAAGGAAAAAGAGAAACAAAAACAACTAGCACTACTACTAAACTACTAAACACTAGATATTTACATACTTAGTTACATGTTGAATTGAAAATTTTTAAGAACACTAACAAAGAAAGAAATCCGGACCGCTATGAAATGCGTCCGGTCTATCGGGTATACTCGGGTGAAGTGCGATTTACATAATTGAACGAATTAATTATGCTAATTAATTACGGCAATCAGTAAATCGTACATTGTTTCATCGTCTCAAAATGGCGTAACTTTACTTAATAAAGAAAATGAAAGAAAAATCATATAGTAGGGATATTTAAACATATGAATTATGATCAATTATAAATTTTGAAATATTTAAGGACTTATTATCGGGAAAAAAATAATTAACAAAGGCGTAAGCAATACATAGTTATGTGGGTTGTTCGAGAGTTGGTGACGCAAATTAATTGTAGAGTTTACACTAAATTGAGAGAATAATCTTGTTTAGTATGATCACATTTTTATTCTTCTCTAACAGTAAATACAGTTAGTCAGAATGTAGTCTATTAATTATTAAATTCACCAAGGAGATCAGATTCCCAAAAGACATTGCTTTTTAAACACACTTTGGTTATCATTGTTTTCTACATGCTAATTCCTGAGAGACAATTGAAAACAAACTACCGTTTCAAAATTTATTACGTTAATAATAAGAATCGGGGGATTTTGGCCGCATTAACATTTTTTGTTGGGAAACTGGGGAGCCGTCCAGTGCACCAGTTTAACTTCACATGAAAGGGACACACTGGGGACCTGCGTGAACATCAGTGGCCAAGTGTGAACGATCACCAGCGTTCTAAGGAGGCAGGCATGACCTGCCCTTCTCACTCTGTCTCCTGCAGTGCTACCTTGTTTAACATTTGCATGAGGGAGGCATACACAAGGCTTATTATTACATGCACCAGCCTGTAGCATCCCTACACTAAGATGAGGTGGATGTGGCCCCAGCCGTACCCGGTGTGATCCCCATTATGCCAAAAACACTAAAATACTGACAACAGTTAACTAAGTCCTGACTTTGTATATATTAATTTAATTTACACTTTAAATTAAATCCTGTATTTAAACCCCTTGCTTTGGAAGCAAGTGGGGGGAGACAACCAGGTTTTGGAGCAGAAAGTGTCAACACGTACAACTGCGGACTTCCAGTCCCCAGCCCCCCAAAATAGATGCGACAATAAATTCCCATACATGAATGAAAAAGTAAATAGAAATTAAAGTTTGTTTATAAGCACAAAAACACAGTTTGAATCCAAAGTCATACCGGATTTCCTGTCACCAAAATTACTACTGGTACCATGTCTTCTGCTTACCTGTGAAATATAGAAGACAAAAACCAAGTATCTGTTTTTCTTTCTTTTTTTACGGGGTAGGTGGGTGGTGCTTCTAAGATAAAAAAAAAAACTTGTGGGGTTTTCAGCAGGGGTATAGCTGATATCGAGTATAATCCAATCGTACGTAGTTCATGCTTGCGAGATAATTCAAACAAAGTTTAAACAATCACTACAGGGTGTCTCAAAATTAATATTGCCTACTTGATATAAAATCAAATAATGAATATTATCTTTCAGAACATACAACAAAAGATCTACAAGAAACCAAAGAACGGTATGAAGCACCCATATCGCAAGATAGGAGGAACAATAAAGGTGATAAATTGACGTATTTCAGTATAATAAGTTTAGATTGATATGTTATAAAGCAAATGCATATTTTACACGAATCAAGCGCTTTGTTACCTAACTGTCACTAGAACCCAGTTCTTTGCAAATACACGCCATTTTATCAAAAGGGAAAATTAAACCTTGTAGCAAATAAAATGGTACCTTTATGACCAATGAGGTATTACATGTACTAAAAAGCGTCTCTCAAACATTGAATGGCTAATCGTATGTTACAAAATCAACATTATTGAATGTACATTTATATTTCCTTTAATCATTTTAAAAAAAAATTTTTTTTGAGAAATCCCTGTGATGTTTCTTTGATCATTTTAACGTTTTGTCAATATATTTATGAGAAGTTATTATCATTGAATTTCTGTTTGGTTTTTCTTTACCTGGAGACCAAGCATAAGAAAGGAGATTTTAATCCTTTATAAGAACATGAATATATTTTTTAATTACATTCATTTGCTTTTTTAAAATGCAGTTTTTGTATATATATATATATATATATATATATATATATATATATATATATATATATATATATATATATATATATATATATATATATATATATAAGCACTAAAAATGACCAACGACACGAACAATAAAAATTGTCAAATTGTCAAAATTTGACAATTTTTATTGTTCTGGTCATTTTTAGTGCTTTATATAAATTTCCATCCGTGACCTTGTATCTACTTGATAGATCCGACATTTAGGATATACGGTGTTGCTGGTTTTTTAGTGCTTTATATATATATATATATATATATATATATATATATATATATATATATATATATATATATATATATATATATATATACAGTATATATATATATATATATATATATATATATATATATATATATATATATATATATATATATATATATATATATATATATATATATATATATATATATATATATATATATATATATATATATATATATATATATATATATATATATATATATATATATATATATATATATATATATATATATATATATATATATATTATATATATATATATATATATATATATATATATATATATACAGTATATATATATATATATATATATATATATATATATATATATATATATATATATATATATATATATATATATATATATATATATATATATATATATATATATATATATATATATATATATATATATATATATATATATATATATATATATATATATATATATATATATATATATATATATATACAGTATATATATGAAAACTGGATTTATTTCATTTCTCTTCATTAAACTTTCCATACCGTTTTCAACTATTCAAACCCAGATATTGAAGATATAAACATCGGCAAAGTTATACCTCTTTCATTGCAATTACCATGCAAAATTAATCTTACCTACTATCTAGCTGAATCCCACTAAAAAGACTGTAACACAGTGCATAGCTCAATGAATCAAAATGAACCTAGCAACAAGAAATACACATTTGTTAATTAGCAAAGTAAGGTAGAGAATTTTCATGTTTACTATGTTTTGTTTTAAAAAATTGGTAGTGGAATACCGAAAGATTATGTATAATAAATATGAAGATGTTTCTTCTATATTTTGCATTATTTACACTGTTCTATTTACAAAGAAGGCATGAAGACCTCGTTTCAAATTCCAGGAAATTCAAGCATTAATAAAGATTTGACTGCATGCACAGTTCTATAAGCAAATATCCTTTAATTATGCTCCAGTCTAGCAAAAACTGCAACCAATTTTTCAGTCCAAGCTTAGTCTAATAACACATGTTTTCCATTTTTATTCCTCTCAACAGTAAATACAATTAGTCAGAATATAGTCTATTATTTTTCAGAACATACCTCAAAAGATCTGAAAGAAACCAAAGAACGGTCTGAAGCACCGACATCGCAAGATAGGAGGAACAATAAAGGTGATATATTGACTTATTTCAGTACACTTAGTTTAGATTGATATGTTATAAAGCAAATGCATATTTTTCTTGAATAAAGTGCTTTGTTACCTAACTGTCACTAGAACCCACTTCTATGCAAATACACGCCATTGTATCAAGGGGGAAAATTAATCCCCGTTGTAAATAAAATGGTACCGTTATGGCCATTGAGGTATTACATGTACAGAAAAGCGTCTCACAATCATTGAAAGGCCAATCTTATGTTACAAAATCAACAAAATTGAATGTACATTTATATTACCTTAAATTCTTTTTATAAACTTTTTGGAGATATCTCCGTGATGTTTCTTTGAACATTTTAACGTCCGGTCAACATAAATGTGAGTAGCTATTATCATTGAATTTATGTTTGCCTTTTCTTTACCTAGACACCAAGCACAAGAAAGGAAATTTTAATCCTGTATCAGTACATCAATTTATTTTTTAGTTACACTCATTTGATTTTTTAAAATGCAGTTTTTTTAGATTGATAGATATATTTGAAAATTTATTTCATGTATCTTTATTAAACTTTCCACTCCGTTTTCAACTATTCAAACCAAGTAATTGGAAACATAAGCAGCGGCCAAGTTATACCGCTTCCATTGCAATTACAATGCAAAATTAAGTTTACCTACCATCTAACTAAATCCACCTAAAAAAGTTGGTAACACAGTGCATAGGTCAATGAATCAAAATGAACCTAGCAACAAGAAATACACATTTGTTAATTAGCAAAGTAAGGTAGAGAATTTTCATGTTTACTATGTTTTGTTTTAAAAAATTGGTGGTGGAATACCGAAAGATTATGGATAATAAATATGAAGATGTATCTTCTAGATTTTGCATTATTTTACACTGTTCTATTTACAAAGAAGGCATGAAGACCTCGTTTCAAATTACGGAAATTTAACCATTAATAAAGATTTGACAGCATGCACAGTTCTATAAGCAAATATCCTTCAATTATGCTCCAGTCTAGCAAAAACTGCACCGAAGTTTTACAGTCCAAGCTTAGTCTAATAACACATGTTTTCCTTTTTTATTCTTCTCTAACAGTAAATACAATTAGTCAGAATAGTGTCTATTATCTTTCAGAACATACCTCAAAAGATCTAAAAGAAACCAAAGAACGGTCTGAAACACCCACATTGCAAGATAGGAGGTACAATAAAGGTGATAAATTGACTTATTTCAGTATACTTAGTTTAGATTGATATGTTATAAATCAAATGCATATTTTACACGAATCAAGTGCTTTGTTACCTAACTGTCACTAGAACCCACTTCTATGCAAATACACCCCATTGTATCAAGAGGGAACATTAAACCCTGTAGTAAATAAAATGGTACCTTTATGACCAATTAGATATTACATGTACAGAAAAGCGTTTGTCAATCATTGAATGGCTTATCGTATGTTATAGAATCAACATTATTGAATATACATTTATATTTCCTTTAATCATTTTTTTAAACTATTTTTTGAGAAATCCCCGTGATGTTTCTTTGATCATTTTAACGTTTTGTCAATATATTTATGAGTAGTTATTATCATTGAATTGATGTTTGCTTTTTCTTTACCTGGAGACCAAGCATAAGAAAGGAAATTTTAATCCTTTGTTAGGACATGAATGTATTTTTTAATTACACTCATTTGCTTTTTTAAAATGTAGTTTTTGTAGATTTATATTTATATATTTGAAAACTGGATTTATTTCATTTATCTTTATTAAACTTTCCACTCCGTTTTCAACTATTCAAAGCAAGATATTAAAGATATAAACATCGGCAAGGTTATTCCTCTTTCATTGCAATTACAATGCAAAATTAAGTTTACCTACCATCTAGCTAAATCCCACTAAAAGATTGTAACACAGTGCATAGATCAATGAATCAAAATGAACCTAGCAACAAGAAATACACATTTGTTAATTAGCAAAGTAAGTACATGTAGAGAATTTGCAAGTTTACATGTACTACGCAGGTAGGTTAAGGTTACAACTAAATATTCTACTTGCCTATATATTATGACGTCATAGTAAGCTATATGACGTGAGGTTTAGAGATAATAAGTTCTTGAAATCGATATCTAAGATTGATTTGAAGTCGTAAAAATGAATCAAAATATGCAGAGGCATAGTGTAAACGGAATTTTGTCGTCCCTGGGCCTCTGTAGTTATCACAGGGGTTACATACCAAACCCGTGACGTCATAACTGTTGATCATGTAGTAGCAGAGTTAAACTGAATCGTAACGAGAATTGATGTAAACAAACACAAGAAATTGGAGTTGAAAAGCATTTAGAATGAATATCATGTGTGATTGTTGTGGGAATAAAGCGTATGAATAAGGTATGGTAAATATAATTTTGCAATTTAGCCGTTTAATTAGCAGAAAAGAGTTACTACTTGCCGATCAGCCTTTCCTCTGTCGTTCGTAACAAAAAAGATGCAAAAGTTCAACACTTCGCCGCATACCTTGAAACTTAATTTTTTTTCTATCTAAAGTTCTTATTCTTTTGTTTTTGGAAAGTGCTGATAGAATCGTATGGTTTACGGGAATTGATGCTTTTTTTCAATGTTATGAACAGAATGTAAAAATTTTGGGAAGGTTTCGTCCGAAATTGTTGAATAATTATTTTTATAATAGGACAGTACGATTCTAGCAGCACTTTTCATGGTACAGAGATGTTTTAAATAACTATTATTATAAATTGAAACTAATTATCCCCGGGGTAGTGTTAAACTTTTCACTTTTTCATTAAGGCATATTTTCTAATTATAGACGTCACGTGGTGACGTCGTGGTGAAGTGCCTCCTGTAGTATAAGTGCCATTGAAGTCTAAAGAATGCATAATTATAGCAAAAGTTTTATCCTTGACTTTTCCGATTTATTAGTGTTAACTTATATTAT
>NW_026917943.1:0-13685 GCF_032062105.1 Saccostrea cuccullata | reverse complement strand
GAATTGCAGTATATACATGAAGTCTGTACTTTTTATCACTTTTATGTCAACTGTAAAATTCTTTTTTATCGGAAAATGTTCCTTAAAAAACAAATAAAGATTTGATCAAAAAAAAATAATGGATTTATTTACAGAAGAGTAAAAATTTGGTTAAAGTTCAATAAATATATTTTGAAAATATGAATGCATGCGAAATTCTGGAAAATAATTGCCAGAATTGTTGTTGAATGATTCCTGAGAAAATAATGTGGAAAAAATAGCTTGGATAGTGATTTTTGTCACTCGGCGCCTTGGTTTGAGTTATGTAAAATACGGCTGTGTCTTGATGTGCGCAACTGTGTCTGTTTTATACTCTGAGCAAGTTCCGTACCACGTGTACGCTTTACAAACAGACGTTTCTTTGAACACGAAGCACTTTGATCCCATTATGTTGAAGTATATTTTTCCCAAAAAGTTCGCATTTGGCGAAAGCGATTGTTGAAGACAATGTCGAAATCTGAAAAAAAAGAAAACTTTCTGTCAATATACTGATACTTTCATGTACATGTATACATTTCAGCACAAACACAAAACAGAAATCTTAAAAGATAGAATGAAAAAGTCAAATAACGATGCTGATAAAGAGATAAAAATGTCTGGATATATATTTCATTTCCAAGACACAAATGAGAAATATGAGGAAAATATATTAAAAACTTTAAGAACAGGTGTGCATTAGGCAAACAACATTAAAAAGATTTAAAACCGTACATAAATATTTGAAAACGATTTGTGCTTGGTACATGTTCTCTCGGTATTTGGTTCCGGAACTGAAGTTTAGATATTTTTCTAATGAATCTCTGATATTAAATTAAAATACAAACAGACAATAGGGGTAGGTTTCTGAAAGAGCAAGACTCCCACTATGTTAATAAACAAAGAAAAAATAAAGACGTTCACCGAGTCGAAGATAATTATCCAGTGAAACATCACAGTGAATTATGAGACACACCTATGATATTTCTGTGTGACTGAACCAACCGAAAACTCCTACAACTAATACCCAGACATCGAATAAAGAGAAAAACCATAACGATCTGATTCAAATAAAAACATATGAATCTTCTCAATGTGGAGTCACCTATTTAATTTAATGCCTACCATCAATGAGATGGGATGCATAGAAATTAGCCGTTGTGGTTATACTTGAAGTCTTTCTTTGATGCAAAGAGTTTTCCTAATAAAAATTATAATTATTCTTCACCCAGATTTATGTTTGTTATGGATTCAAAACCGTAAAATTTTGAACCTCCCACCTGTAGCTAGTCTGAAGGTCTTTGGGCAGCGGTGTATAAAGATTTATGGGAGCTCTTCTGTCAGAAAATAGCGTCTCCTATTTAAATTTCAAACTTTCATACATAAAAACAGGTACTTCTCAGTTTGTCGTTAAATTATACACGGCATTATTTTTGTTTCTAATTTTATTTTCCTGGTCTCTTTAGCTATATATAGGCACGTAGTATTAACTAAGTGTGGAGTGAGTGAGCGGAGGCAGACCCCCCCCCCCCCGCCACTTTTTTTTTCTAATATTAACTTTAACTATTGAGTTGAGAAAAAAAACCTACCCTACCCTAACCTACCCCCAATATCCACGAAATGGGATTTTTGAGCTTAGACGTTTTACTTTTTTCTGCTTGTCAAGGAATTTTGCAGTAAGTTTTGAACCCCCCCCCCCCTTAAAAAACGATAAAACGATACTACCTGCTTGCCTGCTGATATACGAGAGGATCATAAAAGATCTTAAAGTTAATTAACTTTAAATTCATCAGTACAACGGAATATTACCCTTGTGGGATATGGACCCCCCTTACCCCTCCCCAGGATTGACCTGACTATTTTAAAACATTTCCCTTTTTCGTTGGTATTTCATGCACGTAGAAACTAAATCTTTTTTTACATAAGCTTTAAAAAGATGAATGCTAATGTCGATTTTCATTCATCTTAACGCCGAATGCTTAACGGTGAATAAAAAGGAAGAAGGAGGATATTTAGGTCTACAAATATTTACTTAAGAAGATTACTGGGTCGAGATGCTCTTGTACTTTTTTCTTCTATGGGGGATAATTACTTCAATATCAACAGTAGCATTACTCGTCTTTCAAATGAAGCAACTGGTGTATAAAATAGCATTTAAAGTGACAGAGTTTCTGTTAAAACGATATTTAATCACTGAGTCCTATTCTTTATCATAAAAGGTCCTTGATACAAGGACGGCCAACACTGTCTATAATAGGGGCTTGGATTTGCACAAAAAGCAAAACTCACTGTTCACAGTATTCATATATAATCGCTTCCGCAAACTTGTTACAAAAAAGAAGGAGAAATGCCTTCTCACTTATAACAATCTCAAACACTTTTCTTTATTTTAAAAATTTGTTTTATATATTTAATTACAAATGATAACAATAACAATAAAAATCAATTGGGATGGATTTCATTATTTTTTACGCGTGTATATAAATCAGATGTTTTTAAATTTTCCGTTTTTATTTGGATTGTAGCTGCTTACCGAGAACTCTGCATGCATGTTAAAGAAGAATATTTTTTTTAATAAGTGAAAAAAAAAGATGTACAGCCAGAGATGACCAACTGAGGAACAGCTGGGCCTCCATTTGACTTCTGTGTGACCAGGCGATGTTATCAGAGGGTATCGTGTCTAAGATTAAACCAAGGATCAAATAAATTCTCCCAAAGAGGGCTATCATTAAAGTTGATTAATACCCGGGAATCTTAGTCCCGATCCAAACAAACTCAGATCTTATCATCGCCATGGTTTGGTGCAATGAAGAACTATAAATGATGCGTGGCCACGAGAAGACAGAGGATTAATTTATTTTAAATGCCAGAACACTCCTAATTACTGGTCCTTTTCTGAGCAGTTGACATGATCTTAAAAGGATCTCCCTCGTCCCTTCGGTTTTGGGATTTATTGCTGACTACATATTAAATTTTGCGTTCTAATTTATTACAATAATTTGGGGGTATTGGAACAAAATTTTCGGAATGTAAACAAGACATTCAAATTGATTCAGTTAGAATTTTGAATGGAAGTTCAGCTACCTAACTGGGCAGTATTGGCTTCACGTGTTTAACATGAGTAAGAATGTTCTTGCTGAGTTTCACATTTAACTAGTGCTAATTGTAACGGGGACCGTTACAGATGTTCCCCAAACGCTCCCCAACTCCCTTTTGGTGCCATATTCCCTGTAAGCTTCATTAAATAAGACAAACTCGATGCATTTAAGACTTGAATAACGTTTACCCAAAAGTGTACCAAGTTCATTCAAATTTTGCGTGCGCATGTGAATGCATGTGCGTAATGACCATATCATCTTGTCTACACAATCTATATATTTTAAAATACTTAATATTAAAGTATTTAATCCAAAAGTATTAAAAAGATACGCTCATTCAAGTGTTTTTTTGATTTTGCTCATTTCACGTGCACGCACGTGCATACATGAGCATGGTGACCATACCTTCTTGTAGATGTCCATTACATCTATCTATGTTCTAAATCCCACCCCGTTTGGTTGAAAACCAAGGGAGTTATAGCTGTTTAAAGTTTCAGCCAATCAGATTGCAGCGCACATACATGCACGTGTATGCATGTGCATGGTGACCATATTTTCTTGTAGTAGTCCAGTATATCTATCTATGTTCCAAATCCCATCCTGTTTGGTTGAAAATCAAGGGAGTTATAGCTATTTAAAGTTTAAGCCAATCAGATTGCAGCGCACGTGCATGCACGTGTTTTCATGATAATTGCTATATATCATGTTGTAGGATATCCTAATGCATGGCTATTTTCAAAATTTCAAAGGATTTCGTCAAAAAACAAGAAAGATATTGAGACTTTAGTTTCAGCCAATCAGAGCAAAGCGCACGTGCATGCGCGTGAGATCTTGCTATTTTGACCATGTCATAATGTCTATGCTACTAATGTACCCTTATATTATAAGTTTCAAAGCATTTCATCAAAAATTTAAAAAGTTACTCCTATATCAATTAAATCGGTCATTACACATGTTGCACGTGCACGCTCTTGCAAGCACGTGCGCGCAAAATGACCTTCGTTCCGCAAATCTACATAACATGTCTACTGACCCTAAAAACATTTCACCTTAGTCGGATGTATAGTTTACGAGATCATTCCCGGACAAAAAAGTACCCAGGAAGAAGAAGAAAAATAATAATAACTAGTGCTAATTGTAACGGGGACCGTTACAGATGTTCCCCAAACGCTCCCCAACTCCCTTTTGGTGCCATATTCCCTATAAGCTTCATTAAATAAGACAAACTCTATGCATTTGAGACTTTAACAACGTTTACCCAGAAGTGTACCAATTTCATTCGAGTTTAAGCATTGACCGCGTGCGCATGTGAATGCACGTGCGTAATGACCATATAATCTTGTCTTCACAATCTATAGATTTTCATATACTAAATATCAAAGTATTTAATCCAAAAGTATTAAAAAATACGCTAATTCAAGTGTATTTTTGATTTTACTCATTTCACGTGCACGCACGTGCTCACATGAGCATGGCGACCATACTTTCTTGTAGAAGTCTATTACATCTATCTATGTTCTAAATCCCACCCCGTTTAGTTGAAAACCAAGGGAGTTATAGCTGTTCAAAATTTCAGCCAATCAGATTGCAGCGCACGTAATGCACGTGTATGCATGTGCATGATGACCATGTCTTCTTGTAGAAATCCATTATATCTATCTATATTCCAAATCCCATCCTGTTTGGTTGAAAACCAAGGGAGTTATAGCTATTTAAAGCATAAGCCAATCAGATTGCAGCGCACGTGCATGCACGCGTTTTCATGATAATTACTATATATCTTATTGTAGGATATCCTAATACATGCCTATATTTAAAATTTCAAAGGATTTCGTCAAAAAACAAGAAAGATATTGAGACTTTAGTTTCAGCCAATCAGAGCGAAGCGCACGTGCATGCGCGTGAGATCTTGTTTTTTTTTACCATGTCATCTTGTCTATGCATCTAATATATACTTTTAATATGAGTTTTAAAGCATATCATCAATAATTTAAATAGTTACGTCTGTATCAATTAAATTGGACATTTCTCGTGTTGCACGTGCGAGCTCTTGCAAGCACACGTGCATGCACATGCTTTCATGATATTTCTTTTATTACGGGCTGTAGATCTCCCTTATGTATGACTATATTCAAAATTTCAAATGATTTTATCAAAAAACAAGAAAGATATTGAGACTTTAGTTTCAGCCAATCAGAGCGGAGCGCACGTGCTTGCACGTGCGATCTTGCTATTTTGACCATGTCATCTTGTGCATACTACTCATATATCCTTACATTATGAGTTTCAAAACATTTCGTCTAAAAATAGAAAAGTTACGGTTATATCCATTATATATTGGTCATTTTAAGTTTTGCACGTGCGCGCTCTTGCAAGCACGTGCGCGCAAAATGACCTTGATTCCGCAAATCTACATAACATGCATACTTACCCTAAAAAGGTTTCCCCTTAATCGGATGTGTACTTTACAAGATCATTCGCGGACAAAATTTTCCCGAGAAGAAAAATAATAATAATAATAAGAAACAGAGTAAAAACTAGTACTAATTGTAACGGGGACCGTTACAGATGTTCCCCAAACGCTCCCCAACTCCCTTTTGGTGGCATATTCCCTATAAGCTTCATTAGATAAGACAAACTCTATGCATTTGAGACTTTAACAACGTTTACCCAGAAGTGTACCAATTTCATTCAAATTTTAGCATTGCACGCATGCTCATGTGAATGCACGTGCGTAATGACCATATAATCTTGTCTTCACAATCTATAGATTTTAATATACCAAATATCAAAGTATTTAATCCAAACGTATTAAAAGATACGCTAATTCAAGTGTAGTTTTGATTTTACTCATTTCACGTGCACGCACGTGCTCACATGAGCATGGCGACCATACTTTCCTGTAGAAGTCCATTACATCTATCTATGTTCTAAATCCCACCCCGTTTGGTTGAAAACCAAGGGAGTTATAGCTGTTCAAAGTTTCAGCCAATCAGATTGCAGCGCACGTACATGCACGTGTATGCATGTGCATCGTGACCATGTCGTCTTGTAGAAGTCCATTACATCTATCCATGTTCCAAATCCCATCCTGTTTGGTTGAAAACAAAGGGAGTTATAGCTATTTAAAGCATAAGCCAATCAGATTGCAGCGCACGTGCATGCACGCATTTTCATGATAATTGCTATATATCTTATTGTAGGATATCCTTATACATGCCTATATTTAAAATTTCAAAGGATTTCGTCAAAAAACAAGAAAGATATTGAGACTTTAGTTTCAGCCAATCAGAGCGAAGCGCACGTGCATGCGCGTGAGATCTTGCTTTTTTGACCATGTCATCTTGTTTATGCTTCTAATATATACTTCTAATATGAGTTTTAAAGCATATCATGAATAATTTAAATAGTTACGTCTGTATCAATTATATTGGACATTTCTCGCGTTGCACGTGCGAGCTCTTGCAAGCACACGTGCATGCACATGCTTTCATGATATTTCTTTTATTACGGGCTGTAGATCTTCCTAATGTATGACTATGTTCAAAATTTCAAATGATTTTATCAAAAAACAAAAAAGATATTGAGACTTTAGTTTCAGCCAATCAGAGCGAAGCGCACGTGCTTGCACGTGCGATCTTGCTATGTTGACCATGTCGTCTTGTGCATACTACTCATATATCCTTACATTATGAGTTTCAAAACATTTCGCCTAAAAATAGAAAAGTTACAGTTATATCCATAATATATTGGTCATTTCAAGTTTTGCACGTGCGCGCTCTTGCAAGCACGTGCGCGCAAAATGACCTTGATTCCGCAAATCTACATAACATGCCTACTTACCCTAAAAAGGTTTCCCCTTAATCGGATGTGTACTTTACAAGATCATTCGCGGACAAAATTTTCCCGAGAAGAAAAATAATAATAATAATAAGAAACAGAGTAAAAACAATATGTTCCCCAACTTCGTTTGGGGAACATAATAATAACTAGAAACTCTTGTTGCTACAGCAACAAATAAGGTCTTCCGTTCTTCTCTATTTATCCGTAAGAAGGATATTTTTCTATTGAAAAAAAAAAGACAAATTGAAATAAAAAAGACAAAAAAAAAAAAAAAAATTCCTCCATCCGAACTCGATCCCACAACCATTCATATAAAGATCGGACACGCTAACCACTGAACCATCGAGTTCCACGACATTAGAGGTATTTTGTAAACTTATTATTTTAAGGTTGAAGGAAATAGTTTCGTAGTGAAAGAAATAGTTTCGTAGTAAAGTCCCGGTCAAATTTCTTAAAAAACTGAGATATTCCCTGTTTGATGTGATATTTGATGTAGAAAAATGATTAGAATAATTATGAGACACATTTGCAGTGAATCAGAGTGCTTGCTGAAAAAAAATGATGTGCAACATGTAGGTATTACTATGACACTTAGGATATACCGAGCTGTAAATGCGAAACTAATACACGTGGTCAGTTGCAGAGGAAATTAAGCTGTAAAACCGTAAGCCTTAGAAGAAAGTGAGTGACCCCATATCAATTGGTGAATTTTCTTTAGGGCATAGATTGAGTTACAGAATACATGGAGTTTTACCCTGCTCGGAAAAACAAACCAAAATCTGGCTAGTCCCGGGATGCATTTTTGGTACATGTGGACTCTACTTGGCAGATTACGTGTAATTTGTTGTCATAATTTGTCAGTCACGGGCATTTTCTCAACACTGCAACGTATAAAGGGAGATAACCGCAATCTATCTAACCTATCTGAATTGCGTAGAAATTCATTTGATAGGAAAAATTGTAATTTCCGAGATTCCTTCAATTAATATAAAATATAAATAAAATTTAAATAAAATCTACATATAAAAGAAATCAAGAATACTTGGTATTTATATTTCGTATTAGAGCAGGAGAATCGAATGCTGTTGACAAAAACTGAAGAAATAGCCAATGCAAGTTTTAATTAATTTTTATACTCATCAGTACCTAGATTTAAGACAGAAAAAAATGTAGTTTTTTTCCGATTCTTATTAGAATTTCATTATATACATCAGAGACTCACCGTTACACTCTCAGGACACTTTTTTTGATGTGTCTTCTACTGCAATCCTTAAATTTCATGTCGATATATCATGTCGTTTGAGTTATACAAAATTTTTCTATGTTGGTATTGATTTTTTTCAAGAGAAAAAAAAGGGAGAGGGGGGTATATAAGTATTTGTTAAAGTGAGAGATGTAAATATGTCCACGAGCTCAAGCTTGATTGTGAACTTTGGGTGAATGGGGTTAAAGGTCATTTATCGAAGTCAAAGGTCAAGGTCATAAAAAAAACTTTATAAACGTGAGTTTAACACTTGAAGCTGAATCAAGCTAAATATAATAAAGATTTTTCAACTATTGAGTAAGGTACAAGGTCAAAGGTCAAGGTCAAATATCTAAGGTCAAGGTCATTGGGGGAAAGACATATATAAGCAATTTTAATACTTTTCCAATGACCTTGACCTTTTGATCTTGACGTAGTTTTATTTCTTATAATTGGAAATCGTTTTTTGTTTTGTTTTTGGTGGGGTTGACATATTTCAAAACTACTGATTAGATGCAATAATGTAATGCCAAAAAAAAAAATAAAAAAAAAAATGGAAGAAAAGTTGAAATTTTAGATTTTTTAAATCACTTCTTGTGACGACCGGAAGTGACGTCGGAGGGATTTATCCCTATATCTGTAGCCCACTCTTCAAGGTTTATTATCCATATAAGTTTATTGTCTTGATCTGTTACCATTGCCAAGATCTGGCTATGCTTACTACTCAGTTTGAGGATTGGAAATCATGTGACCGGAAGTCAATTTTTAAAAAGATATTTGTAGTTGCTCGAGACATTTGCAATCTGAATAACGTGTCTAAAATCATTTTAAATACTCATTCTGTAAAATATATTTATGGGATAGTATGATACTCAATTCATAAACTTTTTCTCTCATAACCGGAAGTTGCTGTTTTTGTTTCTTTTGGGACGGACATATATCGGAACAACAATTAATATGTAATAGTGTGATGCCAAGTAGTATTCCAAAAAGAAAAGTTGAAATTTATGATTTCTTTGATCACTTTCTGTGACGACCGGAAGTGAGGGCGGACGATCTTATCCTAACTGTTTTTGCCTACTCATCAAGATTAACCACGTCATTAAGTTTGGTGTCTTAATCTCTCACCGTTTACGAGATCTAGCTATGATAACTTCTCATTTTGAGGACCGGAAATCACACGACCGGAAGTGAGTTTTGCAAAAATTCTTGACGTTATTGTAGACAGTTGCAGTCTGAATCACATATCAAAAAATCATTACAAATACTTTATAAATAATGATATTTATTGTAAAGAAAAATACTCAAATTATGTAGTTTCCCTCTTATAACCGGAAGTTGTCTTTTTTTGTTTCCGGTGGTACTGAAATATTTCAAAACAACAAATAAGATGCTATAATGAGAAGCTAATTAAAACAGTTTCATGAAAGAAAAGTTGAAAATTTCGGTTTTTTGGATCACTTCCTGTGACGATCGGAAGTGACGGCGGACGATCGTATCACAGCTGATTTTGTTTACTCATCAAGATCAATCACTCTAGATAAGTTTGGTGTCTTAATCTTTTACCATTTACGAGATCTAGCTATGATAACTTCTCATTTTGAGGACCGAAAATCGCGCGACCGGAAGTTAATTTTACAAAGATATTTAACAGTACTGTAGACATTTGCAGTCTGAATAACATATCAAAAAATCATTACAAATACTTTATCTATAAAATATATTTATGGGAAAGAAAAATACTCAAATTATGTAGTTTTTCTCTTATAACCGGAAGTTGTCGTTTTTTGTTTCCGGTGGGACTGATATATTTCGGAACTACAAATTAGATGCAATAATGTTATGCAAAAAAAGTTTCAATAGAGAAAAGTTGAAATTTTCGATTCCTTTAATCACTTCCTGTGACGACCGGAAGTGACGGCGGACAATCATAACATAAATGGGCACGCCTACTTATCAAGATCTATTAGACATATAAGTTTGGTGTCTTAATCTCTTACCGTTTCTGAGATATGAATCAGACAAAATTATTTTGAAAAAAGCGGAAATCGGACATATCTGACGACCGGAAGTGCATTTTGAAAAACTGAAAACAGCATTTGAAAGCTATCTTCAAACTCTATCATCTCTGAAAATTTCATGAGAATCCGTCCAGTCATCTCTGAGAAATCGTGCTTTTAAAAAGGGAACAAAAATAATAATATAGAAAAAGAAAAAGAAACAGTAGAATCACTATAAGGCCTTCCGTCTGAAACGGAAGACCTTAATAAGAAACAGAGTAAAAACAATATGTTCCCCAACTTCGTTTGGGGAACATAATTAAGGCTTGAAATTTTGCATCCCCTCTCTTGTAAAAGTAAACCATTTACTGACAATAAAAAATAAACTGCCAAAGAGGGGAAAAGTATAATTTTTTGATCATTTCCTAATGGTGAGGGGTTTTTGAAATCATAGGCATTCCTCCACGCCTTGTTCTTTGATAAAATTGGACAATTTTAAAAGGGTCACTTTTTCTTTTTTTCCTTACAAAAATATAAAGAAACCATTATTTAGTTAAGAAAATTTCTGCTTCGATAAATTTAAAGAGGTCAGGTGCTCTAATTGGAACGGAAAGAAAGAGATGACGTTTTGAGATCGATCATAATTAAGAGACCTACATAGGCTGACTGGATCTGTGTGGTCCTTTATGTCTGAAAACGATGCTTTATTAGAAGTGTATGTCTCAAACTCTAATTTCAATCAGTAAACTGGAATTGGAGACCTTGTTCTGTGTTGTCGTCTGAAGAAAACATGGTGTTATTTTACTTATTACTTAGCCATAGAACAGTCCCTAGCTGCCTCCAAAGTATTATAATTTTGCTCAAAAAATTTAATCTCACGCCACAATAATTTCTACTAAGACCAATTATATGTTTTCACAGTAAGCGGATATAAGGATATATTTTGTCTGAAAAATAAATTAACATTGCAGGATCATTTGTATTTGAATAAGAAGTGCATTATTAATTCTGCAATATATCAATATCTTTGAGACGGAAAATTCATGAATGAACTATATTTTCATAATGTGCACAATATCCTGCAATTCAATAGCCTTTCTGTGTGGTAGAAATGAGTAAATCCCTGATCGTGAACTGGTGAACCCAAACGTAATTATTACTGCATCTGTGACTATGATAAAGAAAAAATGGAGTTAGAAATTCGATATTCCGAGGAAGAAAAAAGTGCGACATGGTGACAATAGAGATGTCATCGGCTCAATATTTGTCTTTATAATTTACGTACAGTTCACAAAATTTCTTTTTTTTACGGAATTGTTGCCGACCCCGTGTTGATGTTATTCATGCAATCTGACCTGCTTTCTTTTTGGGGGGAGAACCCCTTTGCACCTTTTGTCATCACGACATAACAGGGATGACTCACCTTAAAAAGTACCTATTACTAATTCATAGAAAATAATGAATTTTGACAACATCAAAAAGTGGATATTCAAAGATCGGAATAAACCTTGCACCTCCGGTCGATTTAAATAAATTTATTGTGTACAACTGCATTAAAGTAGTAAAAGATCCCAAGCGTGTGGCATTAATTCTAAAAAATAAAGATCACAGAAAAAAGGAGGGAAAATCTTTTTAATTTCCATATACGTTTTAAGTTCATTAGAAATAAAGACCATTACGATCTTATAAGAAATGGACAGCGGGTCAAGTGATGTGACTTCTGTGAAATGTCATTATAATGGCCCTACTTTGCAGTAAATGCATTGTGCAGAGTACAAATATAAATCGGCTTACAGATGTGCACAACAAAGTTCTTCAAAAAAAGATTAAGGGGATTTTTTTTTAATTCATAAAAGCATTCAAAGGCCACCTGCGCAGATTAAATATGAAGATAAAACATTTCTAAATTCGTTTTATTTCTTAGTTTGCGTTGTGTACATTTATGGATGTTGGTTTTATGACATGTGTATTTTCTTTTAAAATCTGTAATATCTTTCAAGTAACTATGAAAATGTCATTTCGCTTCAAACGCTTTTAGATTAATCTAGGTTTTTGGAAAATTGTTTCAATTCTACCAAAAACAAATCTCTGTAAATAACGATGTGCATTGCACTTTTGGTGTGTTAACTGGTTGTGTCCAATTGTGGAATACTTAGCTAATGCTCTAATTCCATTGTATGCTATTTCATTTGACTAAAGAATAAATTATCCTGCCACAAAGAAAAATTCCGTTCTGCTAATAAAGTGCTTCATATTAACATTATGAACAGTGTGTCACAATTAAAAACTTAATTAAAATTTTTAACGCCCAATATGTCCTTTAGCATCAGCAATATGGCAGTTACGCTTCTTTATTACCCAACATGTACTACTTTATAATTACGCATCTCTATATCTTTTATCCTATACTTAATTATTCTGCAATCAGTATCCATGGAGTTTTTCTACAATACACATTTTCCCTTTTTTTTTGGTCTCAATACTTACTCTTGATCGCATTTACAATGCAACACAGCGTGGAAGCGGAAATTAAAGTAGTGGAACTTCTTGGTGAAAGGCTCTATGATGTGATGGCAGAGATCGTGGTCCCGGCAGCACACGTCTAACTCGTTATCCTCCCCTAAATCGTCGTACTCAGTGGCCAGTTGTCCCCTCCCACACCATCTGGTGCCGGGGTACATCAGGAAGCTGGCAAACAGAGAGGAGCGCTTGCTTCTTCTGGTTCCTCCTTTGTCGTTTGTTGGAGAGATTTCAACATCGTACACCGGAATAAGTTCTTCCCGTGGAAGACGATGGTTTCGTTTGATTTTATTTGCAATTTTGTGGCAAAGTTTAATATCGTGTCTGATCTTGATCAGATCTCTAAAATTCTGCAAAAACTTTCTCCGGCGAAAAAACACAAGAGCACTGGAGTTTGTATCACGAGCATTGGAATTGTACAGAGAAAACACGTCACCTTGTTCTTTTCGGTAGAAAATTTTAGAATCGTTAGCAAAATCCTGCACGAACTGCAGAATGGTAGCGTTTTCTACTGAGAACTCACAGTCTTTGATGACACCATTCTGGTAAACAGTTTGTATCAGTTTGCTACCATCCGTGATTTGATGCAATTTTGTTTCATAAATAGAGTCCAAAAATGCGGTGGTCTCCAACATAAAAATTCCTTTGAAAGCAATCCGAAGTTCTCTTTCATGTCTGAAACTATTGTATCGTACGCTCACAAATTTTTTATTTGCATTACTTTTTTTCTCAGACCATTTTCGGCTATTTGAGTATTTTACTAAGCACATAAATCCCAAACATAATATCAAAAATTTCTCCTTAATTTTTTTAGGTTTCATCGTCGTTCATAGTACACAAAAATTTCTAATTCTTTTTTTCTCAAGAAAAACTGCCTTTAATAAGCTGTAATTGCTTCATTTAAATTCCATATTAACAAGCGGGGGAACAAGGGGAGACTGGGAAACCGTGGGTTTACATACTGCC
>NW_026917942.1:0-13815 GCF_032062105.1 Saccostrea cuccullata | reverse complement strand
ATAAATATTGGAAAATCTGGATTAATCGAAAAAAAATATTAAATAAAACGACCTGCAGGGAAAAAAAATCGGAAGGTAAAGTATTTTCAAAATAAAAAAAATCTTCTATAGAACTTATCATATGACGCATATTAGCAATTACGGTCTTTGAAAAAAATTCCTTGATGCCTAGACTAACATCCTTGAAATAAAATCCATTAATATAAAAGCCCTCACATATTTTATGGCTTGATTTGAATTTTCCTCCAACATACCAATTAAGATTATAAATTACAGGTAAAGTGTTTTAAAATATTATGTTTTAAGATTTTAGAATTATAACCAAGGAAGTTAAATTATGAAAGGGACAGAATGACACATACTAGCAAACAAAACTCTAATACAGAGAATTGAACATACCTTCATTGCACAATATCCCATTATACCCCTCTGTACACCCTCCAGAACAATTGCCATATCTACTGTCACAGTACCCGGCACAGTGCCCACACTGACTGGTACAGTTTGCACCAAAGGTTCCCGATAAACAGGCTTTAAAAGAGAAATGTACTGATATTATTTAGCAAAGGTGAGAGGCTTTGTGTTCATCACAATCATTATAGAACGTACTACAAAAAAGGCATGGCTTTTAGAATATTTTCACTTAATAAAAAAGGGGAAATGCACAACTCATTTTTACTTTTCCCTCCTCAATATGTATGTTTAAATCTACACTCACTTGCTTTAAGTATCTGCCGTGTTGAAAATTAAAAGTGGATTACACTTTTCCAAAAAAAAAAAAAAAAAAAAAAAAAAACTTTACAGTCACAAAAAATAGACTTATTTTTGTAACCTTTAAGGATATCCGATCCTCAACCAGGAAGGATAACTCCAAAAATTAATATTTAATTTGACATGCATCAAAATGACGCTTGAAAATAATTCTTTTAATGCAAAAATTATCATTTTATTAATCTTTATAAGATTCAATATTTTTTGGAAGTCTTAGGAAAGGTCTTTTAAAACTTGACATTTGTACCCTATAAAAGAAAAAAAATCAGTACAGTTATAGAAAAATAAGATTTTCTTGAATCCAGCCTTAGATACCAATGCTTATAAGCATGATATGAAATAAGAAGTGATTTGTGGTGTCTTGCAATGATAGCAAAAGCCTTTTACACTGTGTAGTACAGAATACATGACGGAAATAGAAGACAAAAAACACAAAATAAGTATGAAAATCATGACTATTTCTCTGAATGCCTGGATACCTATCGTTTTATATCCTAAAATATATTTGTTGATCAATTTGCAATTAGAAAATGCATTGCTGATATTCCAATTCGCTTTTTCTGCAAAAAATATTTTAGATTTGAGAACTCTGCCTATGTAATATGATTAACTTTAATTTTTAACTTTAAAGAAACACTGTGGATAAATTTACATAACTTTGTGGATTCAGAGATACTTTTATGAGTATTTTTGATTGCTTAACTGTTAATTTCATAAACCTGAGGATCGTACTTTCTTAAACCTCCCTAGATCATATAAATCAGTACAGATCGGAAGCATACATAATTTTATTTTACTCGCATTAAATGAAATGAACTTGAGCTTTTAAAGTAATTACAACAGGAAATACAAAGAACTTCATTTCCACATAGGAAGCGATTTTAAAATTCAAATGAATATAATGGCAGTGTCCATGTTTTGCAATGGGAAACACAAATTATGTGTTGAATCAAAAAGTAAAATAGGAGATCATAATGGCAATACGTAATAAAGATTCTGTGAAAGTTTCATCAAAGTCCGTTCAGTGGTATGAGACAAGTTGCGGATAAGAGATGGGTACCTCAAAGCGTAACAGAAGGACGGAAGAACAGACGTACATCTAGACGGAAAGATGGACATCCCGATTACTATATACCCTACCGCTTTTCAAGTAGGGGTATCAATATAGAAAAGTGAATCGTTTTTATTCAAGTATACTGAAAGAAAAAAAAACGACACAATGTAACATAATTTACTATGATATCTGGATCGTTTGACCGAAAAGTATGAAAACTCGCTTGGTCACTGTGCACAAAAAATCAATGTTCAGAACTACTCAACGTGGAAATGCAAGACATAACGTTGGGAAAATGTTAAAAAGGCAAAATCACTGGCAAATTAAATGTGACAGATAACACATCGTGTTGTTCAGCTACCAGTTGATGCACGCGAGGTATACGCATTGTTTTTCAACATTTGCAAACATATATTATATAATGCAGCAAAATCAAGTGAAATTTTTGTTACTTTTTTAACGAAGATGATTTTTAAGATAGGAATACTGAAAAAAACATATAAGAAACCAAATTTTTTCAGATTAAAATTTTACTTTGTGCTTCTTCTAATATGTAAATTTATTCTTTGGTGTCTTCAAAATTTAAAATTTCAACAATTTCTTTTTAAATTAATAAATATAAAGACTTACGAAAATCACAATTTTCTCCTCTATATCCAGTATCGCACCACGAACAGGCACCCGTTTCTGTATCGCAATTTTGGCAATGCATGGGACATCTGAGTGAACAGTTAGATCCATAATATCCTAATGCGCATCCTATGAAGTTTCAAAAGTCAGTACAAAGTGCATTCAATAGGAACAAAAACAAATAATTTAAGATAGTCAAGAATTTTGCAAATCTCTGTTAAACACGTATATTCTACAAAAGTTATGCTGAAGCATTTAATTTTATAATATGAATATGCATTTATTATTCCATGTATTTTACAAAAATCTTTGTAAAGTACTTTCAATCTTTTAATTTTTTCCTGTTTCATTCTTTTAGTATGTTAACTAAATGAATGATGAATTTTACCATAAACTTCAACTTCGCAGAGCTCACTGTAGGCATACTGAGAATAACCAGGTGGGTATTCTTCGTCGGGTTTCCTTGCGTTATAATAAATAACATACTGGCCGTATAACTGGCACGTGATGTTAACGACAGCTGGTATTGTTGTCATGTTGTACTCGGTGTCATGGAAACATAAACTGCCATTATCTTTACTCTCTGTTTCTGATATATAGACGGAGAATCCAAGAAATCTTCCAGCGTAAATATTATTTTCATCTACAATAAATCAGATTTTAATCTGTCATTTCCATATGGGTATTGAAACAAACTCAGTTATAAAACAGTGCTTGTTTTAATTGACTTCTACCTTGCTATTTTTTTCAAATATTAGAAGAAAAAAACTTACATTGAAAGGGAATATGCATTTAAATACAATCGCAAATACGTTGAAAACGATGCTTAACAGTAATGCTAGATTAAAATGTGAAAAATAATATTTTTTTGGCAAAGAAAGAATACATGTGAAAGATATTTAGAAAGTGATCTTGATCAAGCATTGAAAAAATACCCCAAGGAATGCCATCTGTTCTGTAGTATATAAGGATGTGGTGAACGAACTTGTTTGCAAGAAGATTGACTCGCCACAAAGCTATCGTTTGGCTTGGGGCAGATATACTACATTGTTGTCCATGTGGAGTGAAGTCAGATTTCAATCCATCCACTGCTTTCTCTGCTCCGAAGATAGGCGAATAACTTGTTTTTTGCCAAGCCGGATGTTTATATGCTAAATTCCCTAAAAATTTCAAGATATACACTTTATTACAAAATATAACTACAGGTAGAAAATGTACGGAAGTTCAACATTAAGTAAAACTAGAATAACTGTCATTGCAAGCAACCAGGAGTGTCATTATAATCAGCTGATACGAAATCATCCCCGATAACAAGTCTTCTACCTCCAGGAAAAAAAAAGTCGAAGGCATTTGTTGGGTCAAAACGTTTGTCAGTCCATTTTTGTTAAGCATTATTTGTTGTATTTGAAGGGAAAGGGGGGTGTTTTTTGCTGCTTGCAAAATGTAATAAAAGAGATGACTGTTTACATTTGTTTTTTGCTTGTCTGTCTCGGTAAAAAAGAAATTCAGCTTAACATATCGTTTTACGTTGTTCCCACAAATTTAAATGCTCTGGGATTGAATTTGTCTAAATCAGATATTCCTTAACACGATTGCAGTCAGTGCGTTGAAAAATTCTTTAACAGTTAAATGGAAAGGAAATGCAAAACAATACCGAAGACTTTTTTTCATCAGTTCTGGCATTAAGAAACCCTTCTAGGGACTAATCGAAATTGTTACGAATCCTTTTATTTTTTCGTTTACCATCGTCCCAAACCACGGCCAAAATGTACGATCCTCTCCCATTCTGGCCGTGGTTGAACGAGGAGAGAATTGTTCGTAGCTCATAAAAGTGTTGACCAAAGCGAGTAAAGCATAGTCGGAAGACGAACTTTATCGCGACCTTTCAATATCCAATCGCAGTAAAGGAAATATTTCTTGTATACTGTTTACGTCAGTTGTTGATTTCAAATTACGATGGAAACAAAACTTGCCACTGACTGAATATGACGTCACAATAGAGAGGCGTAAATATTCAAGATTACGACACTTCTTGTGATCAAGCAGCCACGGGTAGGAGACTCAGAGAGCTATATGCGGACTCCGAACCGTGGCTTGAGACGATGTTCGTTTACAAGATGTTGTATAATACACCATACATCATGTTTTGTTCTACAAATAATTTCAAAAAATTAAAAGAAAATGTTTATTTGAGCATGCATGCATAGTAGTTAGGAGTTTGCCCAATATTAGAGAGATTGAGATCATTAACTGTGCACATACTTTGAATACACGTTTTTTGTAATTTGTCTGCTGAGATTTTAATACTTGTAGCATGTACGTGTACACCGCGTTTGTAACGTCAGTTTGATTTTACGTAGTTAACAAAATATGATTTAAATACGTGCTTATGAAACTAAACATTTTAAATAATGTTTACCAACAAAATTTTCATACATGAAATGGATATATTTTTTTTATCATTTAGCATGCTACGAATTTTCTTTTACGTGTAGATTCAGTATTACTCGTTATCACTAAAATTGATGATGTAATACTACAGGAATTTCAGTATTTCCCCCACTAGACTTACCCGTACACGTATGAAATTTCAACCTTTTCTAATAATGCTGAATATACAACGTGCAGTAAAAATTTTAGAGCGAAGAGTGGATAAATTTTACTCGTGCCAACTTTTCTAGGCCTTTAATCCGACAACCCTTAAACATTCCTCCTTCCCTTTGATATTTGGAAGGTTTCTCGTCTAATAATTTGAACAAAAGATATATCATCAAGGCTAGGAATACGTTTATGTTATTGTTTTTGATTAACATGTTATATATTTTCCTTCGAGTGGGATATACACGATTTTCTGACGCTTTCTAAATAAGGAAAACGATATTTTGTCCTGAGTCAAGGAAATATCATGAAATGGTCAGCATCATGATAATATAATTTCATTAAATAAAAAAATAATCTTAGTAATGAATGGTTTCCAAATTTGCGACAAGATTACATATCATAACCGTAAATATTCTATATATATATCAGACAAAACAGTTATTTTTTTTTAGATTATAAAGTCTTACGCATTTTGCAGTTCACTCCTTCGTATCCCGCCATGCATTGGAGGCATTCACCTGTTTCTATATCACACTGTCGGCAATTGTCTATGCAAGGAAATTCACAATTTGAACCATAATAACCTTCAAAAGGACATCCTGTAAAAAGATGCACCTGTCACGTTCTTTGTGAAATTCATACTTTTGGTACCAAACGTCGAGTATATAAAATTTTACGGGAATAAATTTTACACATCCTTTTAAAATCATCATATCTAACGAAATTAACTAAACGAATGTAATTTTTATTTGAAAAAGATTCTCCTCCAGCAAATTATATGCCTTATACCCATGGTTCGCTTTCTATCTTGGGTCTAATAGAAACAATCTTTTGTTAAAAGCTTCTGTCATTAAAGTTGTTTTATTTATGTAGACAACTATTTTTAGTATATAATAATTACAAATGAATTTTGTCAGTTCTTACCGTAAACTTCAACTTCACATAACTCACTATAAGCCGTTTCCGAATAATTCTGTGGATAATCTTTTGATGGATTTCTTTCATTATAATATATGACATATCTTCCATGTACTGTACAAGAAATATTGACAACAGCTGGAATCGTTGACATATTATACTCGTTGTCGTGAAAGCACAAGGTCCCATTCTCTTTATATCGTGTATTTGAAATATAAACTGAGAATCCCAAAAATCGTCGTTTAAATTCATTATCAACATCTGAAATTAGTTAAGAACATTTTTATCAGTATTCTTGTACACTGCAAATTACGGGAAATGAGGCTCTTAAGATCAACACGTTAAGTGCTTGAACCTTTGCCTAAATATTTGTATTTTTTTTATTCATTACATTAAGTTTTACTTTTTCATCTTTTTTTTTTGCAATATCCGTGTCCGCTACAAATCAAGGAAATCGAGACTATTACGATCAACACTTTAAGTGCTTGAAGTTTTGATTATGTATTTTTTAAATCATTTAGTTAATTGTACATCTTTATTTTTCAAAATCTAAAATTCCGATCATAATTGAATTAAAGAATTTCCTATGTATTGAAAAAAATCCAGAAAAAAAACTCCACAGAGCAGTTCCAGAGCAGTCCCAGAGCAGTCCCAGGGCAGTCCCACAGCAGTCCCAGAGCGGTCCCAGCAGTCCCAGTGGTCCCAGAGAGCAGTCCCAACAGTCCCAGAAAGCAGTCCCAGTGGGCGGGGTTTATTAATCTAATGGGCGGAGCTTACTCAGAATTGAGATTTGCAATAAACAATGGAACAATAAAAGGCAGCAGAAATTGATTCTGGGTAGTATGCCAGGAATCCTTACATGTATATACATGTATGCGAAGGTCATTTATGAACAGTACGCACATAGAAACAAATTGAATTAATATTTATTAAAGGAAGAATGTTTTCAAACGTAAATGTATGAATTAAACTGAACATGAATATTTAATCACAATTATCGGGTGTATTGATAATTCAAACTCTTTATTTTCTGTGATTTATACTGTTTCCTTTATTTTTTTTTATGTTTTAGATAACAAAAGAAATTAATGTAATTTATAAGGAAATTTTTTCATCATTGTAAATCATTGTCAATTCTTAACATTTGTAACCTTGACCTTGGAGAGGACTTATATAGGCCATGCCTGATGTCCAATCCAATTGTGTAATCTTACTTACAAAATAAAATATTGATTAAATGAAATTAATTTATTTTTTATACAGAAATTAAACATGAATTCATTATTTTCCATCAGTAATTATAAGAATTAGCTTTGAATAAATCTCATCATTTTCCATACTATCGGGATACTCAAAAGGAATTTTTGGGGCTTTTAGAAAATTCTTTGTTAATTTTACCAAGTATTAATTTTCAGTCATGATTATTTTTACTGACATGTCAATTTAATTATTGTTAATTTCTCTATCTCTATAATACTTAGTTTTAAGTATTTTATTTGTAAATGTTAGAATGCACATCTGTAAATCCCCAGATAGGAATCCTCAGATTATGTTCAAAATTAATTAATCCGTAAAGAAATTCATACATATTTCATTCATCAATTTTATTTTTGCATTACATAGCGGTAGATTGAAATTAGGGTCATTGTTGACCAGCATGTTCAATGATGTGAAACGCTGATACGTATACCCAAATAACATGCACTGATTTTCTGCCCATAGGCGATTAAAACCGCTGGTGTTGATACCATTTAATAAACATTAATAGGCAAGGTACATGTAAACACAAGCAAAAGAAAAAAGAAATAAATCACAATTCCCGGTATTTTCAACTATTTATTTATAAAATAAATGTACTCTTTTGATAAACTTGTTTATAAATTAAAAACTACCGGTAAATCATTAATAAATTCCCCAATGATTTATTCACATTGTTTAAGTTATGGAAGAATGGTAGCATAATTTTAGTTCATGGTCATTTAATAAATTGTTAGGGTTTGTGTTAGGGTTGCATGGAATACGTTTTTAGCGTGGTACTTGTAAAACATGAAGCTTTTCAATTAAAAATCTTATATCTAACTGTATAATGATTATTTTTAAATAGTGCCAATGCAAATTTTGCGTGCACATAGGTTTACATGAAATAATAAAATATACCTACCTGTAGATATTTTTTTTTCATAAACCTGTAGTTTACTTTTAGGGATAAAAAATCTCCTGACTTCCCTATTTAATATATTTATTTAAAAAAATATTTTAACTACATTCCTGTAAATATACAGTCTCTGAAAATATTAATTAACTATAATAATATCTACTTATCAAAAGATTGTAAGAAATCCTTTCTTTTTTAATAGTTTAAACTCCTCTCTGCTGCAAGTAAGCAAAACAACTGGGAGCCTGCAAATTCAGAATACACAAGGGGGCGGAGCTATCATGTCACTCAGAACTTCTTTCACACATGAGTGAACAAAGCAGTCCCAAAAAGCAGTCCCAGGGACAGCTGGGACTGCTTTTTAGAGTAGTCCCATAGCGGTCCCAGAGCAGTCCCACAGCGGTCCCAAAGCAGTCCCGAGGACTGCTTTTTGGGACTGCTTGGGTGTCGGGTTGAGTCTGGTCGGTACTGTAGCGTATTTTAGTAAAGCCCCTTTCTTACTTTTCGCTTTAATATTAATAACATTGAAGGAGAGACTTCAGGAGTACTAGTACTAAATACTTCAGTAACACATCAATATAGTTGAGAAGTGCATGGTGTAAATCAGCCATGAAAATACTTGAAATTCCGAGAAACTTTTAGAAAAATTTGAATTCACAAAATTTTCCAAAATAAATAACATTAACACTTACGACTTTTTAAATATTATATGCAACAATTCCCTACAATTTATTGAAAACCTGATTTTTGACATCATTGACAGCTGTGTTTAAAATTAAAATGAAAAAGAAAACTTACTAATCTCTTGCTCATTTGCAAAATTATTTTGTTAAAACAATCTGACTGTACACACAAGTAATCTGATTTGATATTAAATAAGATTCTTGAAAAATTGATTGACAATATTTAAGTGGTTGTGGATACTAGGTCTACCCACAATCGGTCGGAGATCCCCTGGTACATGGGTGCTCTGCCTTGTTATGAGCAGACCTATTTTTGTATTGATATGTTGAAGAATTTTTAAAATCCTATACGTGAGAAAACAAAACATATCCTAGTCTTAAACTCGACGTTTAGATGTATCGACGATGTCTTATAAATTAAAATAATAGATATGATAGATATATTTAATTTTAATGTCGATACGATATATATATTTCAGTGAGCTTGAAATAAAAGATAAAACAGAGTCGGGAACATCTGTTTCAGAAGTTGAAGTTTTCCTAGAAAGACGTTTAGTGTGACCTAAAAACAAAGTTTTATCATAAACTTGATAACTTTAACTTTTCAATCGTCAACTTTCCTTAGTTATGTAGCAATATCCCCTTATCACCAGCACACAGGATGAAGTATATGGAGATAACGAACAGTATTCAATACCAAAGTCTATAAAACAACACAAAATAGGAGCATAGCAAACACAGACCTCCACAACATCAGAGGTGGGATCAGATGCCATGGATATTAATATTTAACATATTAATACATGGAAGAGTGAGCATCCACTGCCGACCGGTCACACCCGCCGTGTGCTCCTTGTCATGATCGGGAAATAACGGGAAAATCCGTTGTCAAGTCAGTGTATAAGTAATGGCTTAACAATTAGTAAGAAAAACGCCAGTCACCACTTAACTCAATGATAAATTGTATTTGCTTACAAGGTCATTGTATCGACCATGAAACTTACGAAATGAATGTACCAATGGGAATTCCGACATATTGTTTTAAGGATATACGATCCTCAGCCAGGAAGGATAACTCTTTAATTTATAATTTAATTCAAAAAGTATTAAAATAAGGCTTGAAATTGAAATTTTTTCATGCAACAATTTTCATTTTATGCAATGAAAGTAAAAACGTTATTTAAAAAGTTGACATTTGTAACTTGCATATTTAAAAAAAATCAAATTTCTTTTAATTTAGCTTACAAGGTTATTTGAAATTAGAAGTGATTTACAGTGTTTTCTTTGAAAGGAAACACTTCATACACTATGCATTATGAAACAATGGAAGTAAGTACCATAATTGAAAATTCATTTTTCTTTAAAAGCCTGAAATGTAATTGATCAATTATCAATTAAAAAATATGCAATAGGTAGTTCAAATCGCATTTCCTGAAAAATTATTTGAGATTTACTAATTTTCCCTATATAATATGATTAAATTTTAAGATGAACGTTAAAGAAACACCATGGGTAAATACATTTTAATTTGAGAATTTAGAGACATCTTGGTGAGCATTTTAAATTACTCTATGCCTGATTTTCATAACCTGAGGATCGGATAACCTTAAGACCTGGTCTCTAAACACTACAAAGATGTTGTCAATTAGAAACTCAAGCATCTGTTTAATGTCAACTTCAGAGTACTTGTATGTACAATTAAAATGTTTTTTAATAATTTTGCAGATGACTAATGACAAGGTAGGTAAATTAACGAGTTCAATTTTTTTAAAAAGCAGATGTCAATGTTTTTTTTTAAACCTGGACTTTAATTTGGTGAATTTGGTGAATGGTTGTGTATAAAGTTGAAAAGTCGTTAAGTTTTTAAGCTGTTGATTTTGGTAAAATCTTGCAATTTTAAATTTTGTAAAGGTTCCTTGGAATTTTTATGTATTCACATCTGATTTACGTCACTTCTCGAATATTTTTGACAATTTGAATTCATCCAATGGAAATAAATAATAAATGGTTTCATAATTCTCTTTTCCATCTCTAATTTTTTTCTAAAAGAAAAGTAACTATTTAGAATCGATAAGATTTCAGTTCATCATTGTGTTTCCTTATGTAATCATTTAATTATCGTTTGGAAGAAACCCACTTTTTGCCTTACATGGATGAATTCTAAAATAATGACCACCAATTGATATTTTTTTTAAATTCAGCTTACCATTTTTTTTCTATTACATGTATCACCGTAATGTACAAGCATTTTAGTTAAAAATCCTGAATATTACAACAGAATACCGGGGTATTCAGAGTTTTTATTATTAAAACTTTATTCAAAATTTTTTTCACTATATCCTATGTGGCAACACACTTTGAAAAAAAAAATACGCATTTTGAAATTTTTTTTCAAAGTGCGTTAAAATTGGGATAAAATTAACATACTTTGAAAAAAATTTCAAAGTGCGTTAAATTTGGGACACACTCAACGCACTTTGAAAATTTTTTTTCAAAGTGCGTTAAGAGTTTACATAAACATTTTTACCGTGGGGACATTTAACGCACTTTGAAAAAAAATGCATAAAACAAAAAATTTTAGACTTAGATTTTAGTAATTGAGAGAATCAATTTGTAATAATTGTATCTTTCGAAAAACTTTTGATTTAATAATTTATTACATTATTCATTTAACCTCATTGAGAACAAGGAGACTTTTTTGTTTGATACATTAATATTGTATATAGCCGTCGGTAGCAAATTGAAAATGGAAACCCCCCCCCCCCCCAGGTAAGCGTCAATTTTCAATGCCTACATTATATATCTTTTTGCTAAACATTTGTGTGTCTAAGTCCCCCCTACCGATGCCTACACTACACCCAGATGTATGTATTTGTCTAACTGACCAGTATGACGTTGAAAACTTTCAATAAATTTTAGATGACATAAAATGCATGCAAACTGAAAAAAAAAAATTAAGTACAGTAAAACATTTAAGAGAGAAAGAATTTTCAAAGTATGGAAAAATCAAAATCGCTCACTTTCACATCCTGAAGTTACCTTATCACCGAAAAGTTATCAAACGGGTTCAATTATTTATCATACCTAAGATTTACATACACATTTTTTCAAAGTGCGTTAATATGGTCGATATTAATGCACTTTGAAAAAAAATTATTTTTTCAAGTGCGTTGACTTGGTCCCAAATTTAACGCACTTTGAAAAAATTGTTCAAAGTGCGTAATTTTTCAGAGTGTGTTGTAATAATCCTAAAATACTTTCTTAAACATATAATCAAAATTAAGAAATTGGAGTTTCTTATTCTTCAGAATGGTGTAGAGTATATCAATGTTCAGATCTAAATCTTGGATGATCTTAAAGTTAAATGATTGGATTTTTTTTTCTTGTATGAAAAGAAATGGTCTTTTTTGGTTGTTCTTTTACATTATTTTATTTTCAATTCTGGTTTTGAAAGTCACATGTATGAAATAATTTAATCTACTAAAATTAACTTTTTCATCTATGCCAATTCTTTTGTTCTAAGCCGAAAAAGAAGTTTTATATACAAGTTTTCTCACCAAAAGCACTAGAATTTAAAGACAATATTTTATTTTACATTACTGTGTTGCACTCCTGACATCTCAGATCTTACATGTATATGTATTTTAAGATAATTTTGTCATATCTTAAAGACTTCAAAACAATTGTTTTTGCAATGCAATATTATAGTGCAATATTAAATAATTTTAAAGAACATGAAAGTGTTTTAACTTGGCATTTTATCTTGATTTATTACCTGTTTATTTATTATACCCCCCACTTCTGTATATATACGCCTGTCCGTCCGTCTGTTACGCTATGGGGTACCAATCTCTTTTCTGCAACTCCTCTCATACCACTGAATGAAATTTAATGAATATTTATTACATATTGCAATTGTGCAATATGTGTCGGATCAAAAAGTAGTATACAGGGTGCACAATGGCAATATGTAATAAAGATTCTGTGAAAGTCTCATCAAATTACAGTCTTTATATACGAGACAAAATATAAATATAAAACAATTGTCAATCATAAAAATATTTTACATACATATATGTATTTCTTCATATTTGATCAGCAATAAATCAAATATTATTGTTGCACTTTTGACCAAGAGCATTGGTGTAGATCTTCAAAGTGGAATTGTTAAGCATAAATGCATGATATCAGTTTCAGTGGCGTTTAAGTGGAATTTCCATATGATTTGTCAGTTTGTTTATTTTTTACATTTATGAAAATAACCAAAGAAAAGATTAAAACACGTCTGAATAAAAAAATTGAGAAAAAGGATATCAATTGATAATAAAAGTGTCCCAAACCTAGTACTGAATTATTCAAATAGATCATAATTAATTTAAAAAGGGATATTTATTAGTATGAATAAAAGTCTGTTCATTTAATAACTTATATCGTTTTTAAAATGTGGTGAACTCATGACTATAGAAATATACATCTGAAACACAGATATACATGTTCCTTGTATAAACGCAGTATTAAAAAAAGGAAAGACACATTTTGGTATAGGATATATATAGAAAAATATAAATCTTACGAATATTTCTTTAAAAATTCATTTTTAGGTTACTCTCGGAATATTTGTTTCTTTACATGTTTTAGCAATCAATTTCTGCGTTGTTGTTAAGGAATTGTAGTTTGGTGTAACTTCTTTATTTTTGTTTTCCTCGACATCAGATTGACTGGCCCTGTTTTACCCCGGTAAAACATAAAATAATGTCGGGAACCACAGAATTTTTTCCTTCAGTCTTTTCAGAATCAAATCGTATCACTCAATCAATTAATTGAGTAATCTTAGTCCGAAGGGAATTAAAAAAAAAATGACACGTATCAGATTATGAAGTAAATTTTCATCATCATTACTTGAAGGAACACGTTTGTGTTTTTTCCTCAGATAACAAATATTGCTTTATTTCCAAATTTATTCACAAAAGACATCTTTTATGTGATATTTTTCATACAAAATA
>NW_026917941.1:0-13773 GCF_032062105.1 Saccostrea cuccullata | reverse complement strand
TTTTAGTTTTAAAATCTAAAAAACTAGCATGGCGGGCGCCAGCCCCTTTTTCTCGGCCCCATGCCCTTTTTTCCAGCACCATGCCCTTTTTTCCAACCCCAAATTAATAAATATGCCCAGTTTAGGCAATATTCCTTTGCTGTTCTGTTTATTCAGTGCATGTATAATCCCTTTGTTTACACAACGACAGGAAATCGCTTCACGCTTGAACGCACCAAAAGCCACCTGGCTAATTAACATGCCTCAGGCTGTCAGGGTAGAGGATTTAACTTTAGAAACTGTCATTTGATTGCATTGATTGTGCAAAATAAGCCCAAGACCAAGGATAAATTTTTGTAAATTATTTACTAATTAAAATCAGGATCGTTTTTTAAACAAAAATAAATAAAACACATAGTTAACTTGAAAAAAAAATTTTTTATCTAAATAAAATACTTACAGTGCACCAAAAAAACTGAATGTAATGTTAAAAAAGGGCTTAAAACAAAAAACAAAGTTATTTTTTATTGAACAGATAGATTTGATAAGCTGAGGGTCAATTTTTTAATTGAAGCCAGAGTTTTTTTCTAAAAAAATATATTGGGAAAGACCAGTTTTCACTTTATCCTTTTGGGTAAATTTTTTCCCAAGTAAATAGCAGGGTTTTTTAATTAATTTTTAAAATGCCCCCTTTTCCCTAAAAAAGTATTTTTAAATTGACTGTACTAGTACACAAATAACACAGTCCAAGTAGGAAAAAAAAAAAAACACCTCCAAACTTTAATAATTTTTAAGATGTTTCAGCTAGATTAATACCATTACTTTCTCAAGTGTAACCATACTACTTTTTTGATTAAAGAAATTGGATGAAATGCCTTTTTATATCCTTTTTTGTTTCAAAAATTGAGGTAGCCCAGGTGGCAATTGTGTTGAATTTTTAAAAAAAATAATGGAATAGATATATGAATTTATCTTTAAAATACTTGTTTAAATAAAGATTTCAGTATAAAAGGGAAATTTAAAGTAATTAAACATGTTAAATATGTAAAAATTAATGATTAATATTTTAATCTTTATAAAGACATTTTAATACATTTGTTTTAAAATGTGAATTTCCCCCCCCCCAAAAAGTGCCCTTTTGATTCCTTGATTACCATGCCCTTTTTAGAGTCTAGATTTAACACTAAACTTTCTAGATATTTTTATCAAAGTTCATGTTGATGCACACTATGAATATCCAACTGCAAAAATATTTTTTGACTTTGATTTTTCCCTTTTCCCTTCACTTAACTTTTCTTTAAATAAGTGTTTAGTTTTTTTAAAGAAACCATTCAAGTTGTGTAATGAAACTTCACATATGATACATACTGATGTAAGCTTTACGAGCTTCACTTTTTTTTCCCTTTCCCTTTCCTGTGACCTTGACCTCATTTTTTAAAATTAATGTCAGACCAGTTTTGAATAAACAATTCAATATATTTATCAAATTTAAACCCAAAAAACGCTAAGAGCTATTAATAGTAATTATTTTGACAGGGAATTTTCCTTTGACCTTGACCTCACTTTTTAAAATATCTTTTTTTAAACCTTTACCCCCCCCGGGGGCAAAATCAACATTCAAAAACCTTACTGTACATCTACATGACACCAAAACATCTCCCAAAAGATGAAGGCTATTTTGAAAAAGTAAAGGAGTTCAGGGAAGAGGGGGGTTTTTTAAAAAAAACTATTTTACCCCCTTTTCCCCCCCCCGGGGGCAAAATAAAAATTTCCCAAAATTACTGCATTTTACATGACACCACCAACCATCTCCCAAAAGACGATTAGGCTACTGTGTAAAATGTAAGAGGAGTTCAGGGAAACGGGGTTTTTTGCAAAAAAAAGTTTTTTTTCCCCTCTTTCCCCCCCCCCCCGGGGAAAAATAAAATTCCAAACCTTACTGCACATCTACAGGACACCACCAACCATCTCCCAAAAGATGATTAGGCTACTGTGTAAAATGTAAAAGGAGTTCGGGGAAACGGGGCTTTTTGCAAAAAACATCTTTTTTTCCCAAACTCCCCCCCCGGGGGAAAAATCAAAATTCCAAAACCTTACTGCACATCTACAGGACACCACCAACCATCTCCCAAAAGATGATTAGGCTACTTTGTAAAATGTAAGAGGAGTTCAGGGAAGACGGGGCTTTTTGCATAAAAAAACTCAATTTTAGACCGCCATTTGGCCCCCCCGGGCAAAATCAAAATTCCGAAACCTTACTACATCTACATGACACCACCAACCATCTCCCAAAAGATGATTAGGCTACTGTGTAAAATGTAAGAGGAGTTAAAAGGGAAAAGGGGGGGGTTTTTTAAAAAAAAGTATTTTCCCCCATTGACCCCCCGGGGAAAAATCAAAATTCCGAAACCTTACTGCACATCTACATGACACCACCAACCATCTCCCAAAAGATGATTAGGCTACTGTGTAAAATGTAAGAGGAGTTCAGGGAAGACAGGGCTTTTTGCATAAAAAACGTCTTTTTTACCCCCATTGCCCCCCCGGGGGCAAAATCAAAATTCCGAAACCTTACTGCACATCTACATGACACCACCAACCATCTCCCAAAAGATGATTAGGCTACTGTGAAAAATGTAAGAGGAGTTGCAGGGAGGACGGGGATTTTTGCTTTTTGCATAGAAAACGTCAATTTTCGACCCCCATTTGACCCCCCGGGGGCAAAATCAAAATTCCAAAACCTTACTGCACATTACATACACCACCAACCATCTCCCAAAAGATGATTAGGCTACTGTGTAAAATGTAAGAGGAGTTCAGGGAAGGGGGGGCTTTTTGAAAAAAAACGTCATTTTTACCCCCATTTGACCCCCCGGGGAAAATCAAAATTGAAACCTTACTGCACATCTACAACACCACCAACCATCTCCCAAAAGATGATTAGCCTACTGTGTAAAATGTAAAAGGAGTTCAGGGAAGATGGGGTTTTTTGCAAAAAAAACGTATTTTACCCCCTTTTACCCCCCCGGGGAAAATAAAAAATTCCAAACCTTACTGCACATCTACATACACCACCAACCATCTCCCAAAAGATGATTAGGCTACTGTGTAAAATGTAAGAGGAGTTCAGGGAAAAAAAGTGTGACAGACGGACGGACTGACGGACGGACGGACATGAGTAACAAAAAAACCCAACTTTCTTTAAAAAGGGGGGATAACCAGTAAGCTTCATTAAAAACTTCTGGTTGAAATTTCAGTACAGCTTTGCAGGGGATAGTTTGAAACAAGTTTGGAGTCCCTAACATGTTGCAATAAGATATTTCTTATTTTAGGGCCCGGGGACCTTCAATAGCGGTTTAGCATTACAACAGTTATATCTTTGTGTGAGGTGTTGGGGGTTCCAATTAAATAGAAAACCAGGGCCCTTCTTAGTTTTCTTGGAGTACAACTAGATACAGTAAGGTGGGAAGCAATTACCGAAGAAAAGTCCAAACAATCCGTGAGGCAGTTAAGCTAGCAAAAAATCGCAAAAAGATGAAACTTCGCGAAGTTCAATCTTTGATTAGGCTGTTAAATTTTGCTTGCTGTGATGTAAACCCCGGAGTACATCTCGTGTGTCTCATCAATTTAACAGTAGGTGTAAAAAAGCCCTATCATAAAATTCGTCTGAATAATAATGGTTATACCAACATAAAACAAGAGGCCCATGGGCCACATGCTCACCTGAGCACCTTTGGTCGGGCCCTTTCCCCCCCCTGGGGGTATGTATGAACAAACTTGAATTTACACTACCTAGGATGCTTCCCTAAAATTATAATATGGCTTGGCTATTCTTGGGAAAAAAATTTTTAAAGAATTTTCCTATATATTTCTATGTAAAATTTCATTTTGGTGGGATTTGGCCAGCCCTACCCCCGGGGGTCATGATTTTAACAAATTAACTAAATACCCAAATATTCCATATAAATATGACAATTATGGCTTGGCTGTTCATGAGAAGAAGACTTTTAAAGAATTTTCCTATAATTTTTATGTAACACTTTGGTAGCCATTTCCCCCCCCACCCCCAGGGGGCATGATTTGAAAAAACTTGAATCTACACAACTTGAGGATGCTTCAATATAACTATGATTAATTATGGTTTGGCTATTCTTGAGAAGAAGATTTTTAAAGAATTTCCCTATATATTTCAGAACACTTTGGTTGGCCTTTGGGCCCCACCCCACCCCCGGGGGCGTTTGAACAAACTTAATCACACTACCTGAGGATGCTTCCATGTAAATATGATCAATATGGCTAGGCTATTCTTAGAAGAAAAAATTTTAAAGAATTTTCCTATAATTTTTATGTAAAACTTTGGTGGCCATTTTGGCCCGCCCTACCCCCGGGGGGCATGATTTGAACAAACTTAAATACACTACCTAGGATGTTCCCTATAAATATGATGAATTATGGCTTTGTCATTTTTTAAAAAATTTTTAAAGAATTTTCCTATATATTTCTATGTAAAACTTTGGGGGTTTTTGGCCCCGCCCTACCCCCGGGGGTCTATTTAAAAAATTAATTACACTACCTGGGGATGCTTCCATATAAATATAATGAATTATTACCTTGTCATGTTCGAGAAGAATTTAAGATTTTTAAAGAATTTTCCTATATATTTCTATGTAAAACTTCGGGCGGCTATTTTGGCCCCGCCCTACCCCCGGGGGTCATGATTTGAACAAACTTTAATCTATACTACCCCAGAATGCTTCCACATAAGTTTCAGCTTTCCTGGCACAGTGGTTCTTGAGAAGAAGATTTTTAAAACATACCACCAAATTTTCATTTATTCCCATTTATTCCCCTTGAAAGGGGTGGCCCTTCATTTAAAAACGAATCCCCTTCACCCAAAGGGTGCTTTGTGGGAAATTTGGTTGAAATTGGCCCAGGGGTTCTTGAGAAGAAATGAAAAGTGAAAAGTTTACAGAAACAGACGGACAGACAGAGACGGGCAAAAAGTGATCAGAAAAGCTCACCCAGCCTTCGGCTCAGGTGAGCTAAAAAACCTACAACACGAAAAACCACATTGCAGGAGTTTTTAAAACTATCAGAAAATACATGGCCTTTCTGACCCCAAGTTTTTTTGTCATCAAAAAGTTTTGAGGAGCCAGCACATCCAAAGACCAATATCCGTTAACCAATAACACTTCATATTCTTTTCAAAATAGTACATGCGCTTAAAAAACAGTGTCTGGAATTTAAAAGAGCCTTCGACAGCCATGTTTACACTCCGTTTCTTTGCACCCTGCGGGGGGTAATTGTAAATCTTAAAAGAATTCAAATAGAAATCTTCTTCTACTTCAAAATTTGTCTTTTGATCCAGTAAGAGGGGGACCTAAAAATACATTACCACCAGACATTTCAAGCATCATACTCAGGTATTTATTTTCATTTTTTTAAATTTACAATTTGAAACATATCTTTCATTTCAGTAATGATGACCTTTCAGTGTCTTCTGATGGAGAGTGGAAGAAAAAAGGATCAGGGAATCTTATTCAAGTTTGTTAGGTTTGAAAAAATTTCTGTTTTGCAGTTACATAAGAATTTTTCATATAATATACATGTATATGTATATCAAAATGACTTAATAACGGAAAAAAACCCAATATTTAAATTTACGTATTGTTCTTCAGCAAGACCATGATCAAAATCACATAAAATTATTTACATTTTAGGACACGCTGCAATGATTGGAAAGGAGACGGGGGAAAAAGCATTGCATATGCAACAAGAAACAAGTTTTGCAGAGTGTGTAGAGTGCGGAAAGGACAAAAAAAATATCCCTGAAAATACTGAGAAAAATTGGTCGGGATCGTCTAAGGCAATGAAACCGACATGTGTATAGGTAAAATATTTGTACGTTTTTTTTGTGTAGTCTGATATGCTTTTTTTATTTTAATAAAACTAATTTGAAAGAAAAGCCCAGATAAATTTTACTCAAATTGTATGAATCAGTGAAAATCATTTTGAATCTTTCTTTTGATCATGATAGAATTTTTTCATACCAGATATATAAGGATCTGAAGGATAGAAAATTCACATTGGAAGCATCATTATGGATAACGATCAACAACCGTTGCTAAACTAAGCCGAAGTCCCCGCCCTAAAGAATTAATGTGATAGAAATCATACTCTAAAACAATTTACAAATAAGCTATATGACTTGAAGAAAATAGAAACTACAAGGGAAGAATAGATGACAATTCAACACTTGTCAAAATGTTTCAAATACTGCATTTCTCAAAATGAAAATGATCCATCAGGTATGAAGAAAAAATTGGAGGCAATTGTAAAAGTTTTTGGCGATCTCAGTTTCTGTGAATCCTGGTGTAAATATTTAGCATCGCCACTTACATACAAACGTATTCAGTTGCCAACCAAATATCTCAAAACCTAGCTAGATCCATAGGGGGCTTGACAATTTTTTTGTAATATCACACGGATAAACTAGTAGACCTGGGCAGTACGCAACCGAATGAGAGCCTGAACAAAACCATCGCAAGAAGACTAAAGCAAATTCCATCGGGGGAGAAAGATTATTCCATTTGGCTGCGCAATTTCCCCGAAAAATTGGGTCATCAGTAGGTTACAGAGGTATAAAACTTGTATAATTATTCATTTATTATTTTATACATGCAGTCGTATAGTTTCAAATCCATTATATTTCATTGAATTTCATTGAGGTAAATGAGCGCTTGCTGTTATCCCCCGGTGAAGTTACTTCGTCAAATGCCAGAAAAGTAGACCTGAAAAGGAAGAAAACTAATGAAACCGAGGGACAAGTATTTACAAGAAAAAAAAGGCACAGAAAAAGAAAAGTAGATCACAGGAGTCAGCGGAAGTGAGGGAAGGTAGAACTTATGAACCACACGGACATGAATAACAATTGTGTTATAACTAAGAGCATCAAGGAAATACCCCCACCGCTCACAAACCTGACTTACTCCTATTTTAGGGCCAATACACATTTGTGCATTTTGACTTAGAAACTACTGGTTTAGGTAATTATCAGTTGTATAAAAATCATTCAAATTGAAACTGTATTTTTTTTATTACAATTCCAAGGATTGCTTGTTTTTAGGTAATTGTGAAAAACACGATGGGGGGCCTCCTAATGATGATGATTGTTTTGATAGTTTTCCCCTGACGAAGCGCGGATAAGGTGCCCGGTAAAAAAAACATACTTTAAACTGTATACCTTCTTAATACCTAGATGTGACGTCATAATAGAATACCGGTATGACTCAATATCATTGATCCGTTGTTGCCCGTGTGTCCGTCGTGCGTTAACATTTGAAATTTTCAGCTTTTGTCTCTGCAAGTACCTTTTTTTAAAAAAAATTTCACCAAAACCACTAAAATTAGTGAACTTTAAAAATCTTCTTCTGAGCCCGGCATAAACAGTCAAACGTCGCATGATTGTAATCAGCATTGAGTCTTTTACCAAAATTGTGAAACTCATGGCCCCAGGGTCAGGGGTGCTAGTGATAGGGCGGGGCTAAATAGACTACATGATGAAAAGCATTATTTCTTTGAATATCTTCTTTCTGCTCCTGGACATTAAAAAGCTAACCAAGTACATAGGTATGTTGAAGAAGGCTGTGTCTTCCAAAATTGTGAATTTCATGGCCCAAGGGTGAGGGGTTCTGGTGTTAGGGCGGGGCTCTATTGATTATATTGTGAAAATGCATATAATCTTTTAAAATCTTCTCTGCTCTTGGATATTTAACCAACAAACTATGTACATAGTTGTGATGAGGAAGGAGGCTTCTTTCCAATTTGAGAATTTTATGGCCCCTGGGTTGAGGAGTTCTGGTGTTAGGGCGGGGCTCTATTGTTTATATAGTGAAATTACATTAATTCTTTTAAAATCTTCTTCTGCTCCTGGAATAAATAAATTAATCAAGTACATGGTTATATTAATAAGGCTGCCTCTTACAAAATTTGTGTATTTCGTGGCCCAGGGTCAGGGGTTAGGTGGGGCTCTGTTGATTATATAGTGAAAATGCAATAAATTCTTTAAAAATCTTCTCCTATGCTCATAAGTATAAAACCATTGAACTTTGTACATAGTTATGAGGAGGAAGGATGCTTCTTCCCAATTTGTGAATTTCAGGACCCCTGGGTCAGGGGTTCTGGTATTAGGATGGGGCTCTATAATGATTATATTGTGAAAAGCTTAATTCTTTGGAAATCTTTTCCTTTGCTCCTTGGTATAATGACAATGATCTAAGTATACATTTATGATGGGGGAAAGGTGCCTCTTTCAAAATGATTAATTTCAGGGCCCCTGTATTATGGGTACTGCAGACAGGGGGATGGGGTAATTTCAGGGCCCCTGCGTTAGGGGTACTGCGAACAGGGGGTACATAGTCTGAAAATAAAGTAATACTTTGAAATCTGCTTTTTTGATATTAATCACCCATTTCTGATAAAATGAAATTTATGATAAAATTTCCAAAATTTTTAATATGTGGCCCCAGGGTCAGTGGTTTCTCTGGGTTGGTGTGCACAACAAGTGGTGATATAGTAGAAATCTCTCTGTTACTTTGATCTACCTTTGGGTATTAAGTAACCAAAATAAGCATGTTTGGTGTAAAGTTATGATAAACAGTGGTGCCTCTTTCAAAATTGTGAATTTCAAGGCTTTTTTTTTAAAATAGTCGAACCAAGTTCAGTTGTTAGAAAGTTGTTACGTTACTCAGGTGACTTATATGGCCCGTGGGCCTCTTGTTGTATAAATCGCGATAAGGCGTAAAAAATACCCCTTCTTATGTTGATAAGTCGAATTTCTCGTAAAATATTTTCTTAACGAGTAAAAATTAAACCTGCCCCAGCACGTTTATGTATCAGACATCACGTTGAATCAATCTATGTAACAAACTTTGCACAATATTTTTTTTTTGCACTTGTGCCGAAGCGAATTTTGTTCAACAATTAAGAATATCATAAATCCCCGTCACATGATCAACACAGTCATGTGACATCACAAATATGCTTTAAAAAAAAGACCTTATTAAACTATAATCTCAAAGTTGACTGCAATTTCAAACAAGGATTACATATTAAAATTAAAATCTAGCTCAAAATAAAATATATATTTTAAGGCATTTTAAGCCTTCGGACAGCCTTCTCATTTCTGCATCTGCTACTGCTGTCTCTGGTATTGCTACACAGAATGGTTGCTTGTACAAAAATGGACATGAAGTTCAGTGTTTGAGGACACCAGATGCTGTGAACAACTTTATAGACTGGCTTAAAAAATTTGGGAAAGTATTGCTTGTAGCTCATAATGCCAAGTTTGATTCCAGCGTTTTAGTGTGTGTGTTGAGCTGCATCGGTATTAGTGCCTCAGAACATATACATGTAAGTGGGCTTGTGGACACATTACCTTTTTTTAGAGAACTTTACCCTGGCCGCAGGAGTTATAAACAAGTGGATTTGTTGAAGGACCTGTGTATGACTCATTATGATGCTCATGATGCCAAATTTGATGCCTTGGTCTTACAAGCTCTTTTATTGTCTTTGTCTGTAGCATAGTTTTTCTACAGCTTTGTTGTAGATAATTTTAAATTTTTTTTTATGATGAAAAAGAGAAATATGCAATCATTGCAAAATCTTATTGATTATAAGATTTTATCAAAATTTACTGTCAACAAAATTCACGAACAGGTCTTCATTTTCAGCACCTGTTATTAGCTTACCATGGAGACAAGAAAATGGGATAAGATCATTGCTTTCTGAAAAACCTGGAGGAAAGCCAAGAGTTACAGTAAATAATTTTTCTGTCTGTTCAGAATCATTTCATGAATATGAAAACATAAATTTATGTACAACTTACAGTGCTTTCTGTTGTGTGTATGGATGTATTGCATTTTCTTTCTTCAAAGAGAGGTAACTCAGATATACAAAAAGTATGTAAATTAGATTTTTCAAAAAATCAAAGAAAAGCTAGTTTCATATGCTAAAACTCTAGAATGTCATCATCTATCACTGTAGTACTCCTCTAAAAAAAAAATTTTGGGAAAAAATATCATCTGAAAAATATCTTTGGAGAATTTTGGTATATTTTGCATAGAAAAACGCCAAATTTCCATCATAAGTTATTAACAGAGATTGCATTGGAGTCTATGGAAGAGCTTTTTTTTTAAATAAAAATTCAAATACACTGTAATATGAATATCTATAAATACCATGGTGAAAAGATGCATTGTAACATTAGAAATAGAAAAACAACAACTTCGCTACCCAAAGGGTTTTCGGTAAGCGCCGCTCCCCATAAACAGTAAGGTACAAAATATGAATATTTTTGTTTTGTTGAAAAACAAAGCTTTCACTTCACAACGAAAGTGTTGACGGACAGTCAGATGAAGAAATGTGATCCCAAAAGCACTCCCACTAAACATGTAAAGGTCCTAACATACTTTTCAAAAAAAGTAGGGGATACTGTAGTTTGTGATCAAATTGTTCACATATTCAAAGGGAAGTGAAACCATATTTATTTGTATACAACTAGGTTCGGAAGGACAAGAGACAGAATCAAGTAAACGAACAAAAACGTATCATAATAATACCCAACAGAGAACCTGGAACAATTGGTGTTGTACAGATAATCTAAAAATCCTTGATGTATTGGAAATAACGCAAAATCCCATGTAAATAAGAAAAGTCAATATCATGCAATGCTGTAAAATTTTAAATTACGCGAGGAAGTAATTTACAGGACTGAAAACATGCTATAACCCCCCTCTTTAGTAAAATAACCTTTTATCTTTAGCTAAAAACTATCTCTATATCGAGGAAATTAAACGTAACTGAACAAGTTTATCTTTTGAAAAAGATAGGTGAGCTAGCGCAGTAGCAATTTTTAAACAGAGAAAGGAAAGTCCGTGATCAAGTGATTTATTTTGCTGAATTCTTTAATTTTTATCGAGGCTGGAGTGTGATATAGTTTTACTAGTAATTCTTTTGTGAAGGTTTTTTATAGACACATAGGTAAAGAAACGAGGGGGGGGGGTTGACCTATTGGGTTTTGGGCAAAGGAACATTTATCCCTTTTACGGGAGGGGAGACTTATATAAATGGTGAAGATGCCGATGGAGGCATTGTATGAGTGGTTAAAGAATAGAATTTCTAAAAATGTAGCAAAGAAAATACAAGTTCCGAATGTGAATTAAATGTGAAGTAGCTTGGCCCTTTTGGGTATCTTTTTAAGAACATACGCACCAATTTTTTATTTATTTTTTTAAATAAATAATGGATTTATTCGTTATTTTTAGCGTAAATTCTTGTTTCGGGAATTTGTAAGATTGGCTAATTTTTACCAATCAGAAATTGGACTCTCTTTGGTTGTGCTTAGACGTAAAAAAAAAAAAAAAAAACCCCCGTTGTCTTTGTTTAGAACAATCAGATAATGATTCGGGCTTTTCCATCAAAAAAGGAAAATTTGGATTAAAATTTGAAGTTATCTTTAAAGTGTAAGCTACACAATAAATAAACAGTTATTTAATGCAACAACATATGATGAAATTGTTATCGTACGGTCTATCTATAGTTTTTTAAGTTTTCCCAGAATGCACAACCGTGAAGCCGAGCATGCGTATTAAGGAATTTGATAATAGTTGTAGCACTCGAGAGCGCTAGTAATTAAAAAAAATCCATGGTTATTGCCACTAATTCGTATATTAAACATCACAGATAAAAAATTTAACAGTTTATCTTTAATTGAATGGAAGCAGTGATATATAGGCCTTTCAACTAATTTTTTCCCAACCTTATTTATACTATAGGAAATTTTAATTTAAAAGTGGGGTTTCCCCCCCCCCCCCACCCACTTTTAGTGCTGTGTAACTGAAAATGTAGTATTAGAATTGGTACTGAAAGTAGTTGACACTGAGAAAAAGTTTACCTCAAACCCCTCCCCCCCAGCAGTCCAAAGTCATCATTTCGTAAGTTCTATGGTCGATACAATGACCTTGTCACAAACAATTTATTTAGTCAAAGCTATGCTTTTTTCATACCAATTGTTAGTCCATATTTATACACTAATTGAGACATTTTTTCCTTTTTTTTGATCATAACAAGGAACAGGGGGTGTGACCGGTCGGCAGGGGATGCTCACTCCTCCATGGCACCTACCTACCTCTGATTTTTGGGGGTCGTGTTTGCTCTGCTTTATTTTGTATTGTTTTATGGATTTGAGATTAATACTTTTCGTTATCTCCATACCCTTTTTTAATTAAAAATTTTTAATAATGATTAATGGTGTCCTCAAAAAACAGAAATAAGTTTAAATTGGGTAAGTTTTAAAACCACTGGTTTTACTACCGAAAAAAACACTTGGGAAAGCTAAAAAAGACTTGCCATAAACATTAAACCTCGGGGCTGCTCAACAAGTTTTAGCAGTGAGTTATCGTTCATAAAAAGAACCCTAGGGTACTTGAAAAGGGCCCATGAAAGTGGTCTTTTAGAGTTATTTGTTTAAGTCCCACAATTTTTGGTAATAAAATAAAACTTAATATGTAAACTTACATTCAAAAAGTTGCTTTTGCTGTCATTTGGGCAGTTTTAGAAATTTGAAGTTTTAATGTATATGGATTATTCACTACATGTATCTCAATATAAAAGGCTTGAGAATAATGTATAATTATGTATATGTATCATAATTCCTTATCGGGGGAAACAATTCAAAAAAATACCCTCAAAAACATCATTCAGTCCACCATCTTCCAACGCTAGTGATGATCAAGGCTGTTGTGTCACAAATTTGCATGACTCTGGAATTAGAATTTCAAGCCACTCACAAAAAGATTTTGAAGAGGGGGATAGATTAAAGACTAATTTCGAAAGGGAAAATACTATACCCCCAATTTTTAATTATAGGGCGTAAAAATAAAAAATTTAAATCATGGAATAGTGTCTAGTTTGTTGGGGTCATTTCCTTTGCAGAGGGTTTTTAAATTCAAATAAAATTTGGATAACAGATTTATCATAAAATATCTAAGTTCTTTTTGGGGTTTGACCAAGCTATTTTTAAAAGTTATGTCCTTTGGACTTAGAAAAATTCCAATTGTTTGGGGGGGTGGTAAGTGTTTTATAAACACCTCTTGTTTAATAGCATAAATTGATGAAAAAAGGGATAATTACATGTAAACACGTAAATATTAAACTTAGGTAACCTTCAATTCCCCCAGGCATTAGTTAACCATCAATTTATTTATCAACTGCTTATAAATATGTTTAACAGTTTCAAGTTTTGAGGAAATTTTTAAATCCGTCGGACGGGATGCAAATATGCCCGGGCGGAACAACCCCCTTCGAACGTAAAAATCGTCTCTTTTAGTTCAAAAAAAGTAGGCTCACTGGGGGCCACCAGAAAACCAAAATCTTTCAAAAACCGATTATTTAAAATATAGTCCGCCAAAATTTCTTGCAGACACAAATCTTAAACATCACAGTTTCGAGCCTCGTCATGACTGATTGTTTTATTTTCAGGAGGGGAACGAGCGTTATGGTTTTATATATTTGTCTATAACGCTACAGATCTGCAGCTACGGCTACATAGAGTTAATTCTAAAATCTCCTCAAACAGCATCAGCTTCTTCGATGTCTTTTGTTGTCTAAAATAAAGATTTCTGGAGATTAGAGATCAATTCCTGCACCAGCTGTGAACTAAGCCAATATCAGTGGGAAAAGGTTTTTTATTTCATTTATCCCCGGCAATGTAGTAGCTTGAAAGATCAGTTGGAG